>NC_056750.1:65802505-66102505 GCF_019279795.1 Protopterus annectens | reverse complement strand
TTGACAAGTACGATAAATACTGTGATCTGTAGTGTGTAAGACTAGATAGGTAGGGGTTCTAATCTCACTCCACCCCACTTGGTGTGTGTGTGTGTGTGTGTGTGTGTGTGTGTGTGTGTGTGTGTGTGTGTGTGTGTGTGTGCGTGTGCGCAAGCAAAACAAATAGGAATCTCACATTGACTACTAAATTGCACTGGCTCTGCACCTTTTGACCCTTTCAGGTGATGCCAGCCTCCAAACTCCTGTCTTCCACAAGGCCTGTTGATGTCATGTACCTTAAGGCTACCAGCTGCCATTATAATAACAGAATTTAGCCATGGCACATGTGATAAGTACTGTGATCTGTAGTGTGTAAGACTAGATAGGTTGGGGATCTAACCTCACCCCAGCCCACTTGGTGTGTGTGTGTGTGTGTGTGTGTGTGTGTGTGTGTGTGTGTGTGTGTGTGTGTGTGTGTGTGTGTGTGTGTGTGTGTGTGTGAGAGTGTGTGTGTGTGTGTTTGTGTGTGTGTGTGTGTGTGTGTGTGTGTGTGTGTGTGTGTGTGTGTGTATATGTGTGTGCATCTTCCTATAAAATAAATATGATCACCACACTGACTTAGAAAGAGGTAGGGTTTTGCAGTATTTTGGTTGCAGCAGATGAAGTAGGCCACCAAATTCCTGCCCACAAGAAGGCCTGCTTATGTCATCTAGCATAACCTTACCTAAAGAGATGTTAATAGCAGACTTGAGCTGTGGTACATGTGTTAAGTACTGTGATCTGTATTGTGTAGCATTAGATATGTAGGGATTCTAATCTAATTGCAGTCAACTTGGAGTGTGTGTAAAATGTGCATTGTTCTGTAAACATTAATTGGTAGTGGTGCTCTTCTCACTGTAGCCAGGTTTGTGTCTGTGTGGATGTGCTGTGCAGTGTTTTGTAAACATGAATTGGTAGTGGTACTCTTCTCACTGTAGCCAGGTTTGTGTGTATGGATGTACTGTGCAGTGTTCTATAAACATTAATTGGAAGTGGTACTCTTCTCACTGAAGCTTGTGTGTGTGGATGTGTAGTGCAAGCTTCTGTAAACATTAATTGATAGTTCATAGGTTCATAGGTTCATACTAGGCTATCTACCCTAGGGCATTTACAAGCCTAGCCAGAGTGTGTTTGGCTATTGCCACCCATTGAATTGAGTTTACTGTGCCCTTTTTTTAGGTTAGTTTACGGTGCCTCTTTCTAGTAGTGACACAGAAGTAATCCCTGGGGTAAACCTACAATCTCCCATCCACTCGTCAAGATTCCTCTTGAAGAGAGACAGTGAGGGGCTCTGCCTAACATGGACTGGGATTCTATTCCAGAGCAAAGGGAGCCTCTGGGTTAGGGATAGTGGTACTCTTCTCACTGTAGCCAGGTTTGTGTGTGTAGATGTGCTGTGCAGTGTTCTGTAAACATTAATTGGTAGTGGTACTCTTCTCATTGTAACCAGGTTTGTGTGTGTTTGGATGCACTGAGCAGTGCTCTGTAAACATGAATTGGAAGTGGTACACTTCTCATTGTAGCTGAGATTGTGTGTGTGGATGTGGTGTGCAGTGTTCTGTAAACATTAATTGGTAGTGGTACTCTTCTCACTGTAGCCAGGTTTATGTTTGTGTGTTTGGGTGTGCTGTGCAGTGTTCTGTAACCATTATTTGGTAGTGGTACTCTTCTCACTGTAGCCAGGTTTGTGTGTGTGTGGATGTACTGTGCATTGTTCTATAAACATAAATTGGTAATGGTACTCTTCTCACTGTAGCCAGGTGTGTGGGTGTGTGAGGATGTGCTGTGCAGTGTTCTGTAAACATTAATTGGTAGTAGTACTCTTTTCACTTCGGCCAGGTTTGTGTGGGTGGATTTGTTGTGCAGTGTTCTGTAAACATTAATTGGTAGTGGTACTCTTCTCACTTTAGCCAAGTTTGTGTGTGTGGGTATGTGCTGTGCAGTGCTCTGTAAACATTAAATGGTAGTGGTATTCTTCTCACTGTAGCAAGGTTTGTGTGTGTGTGGATGTGCTGTGCAGTGTTCTGTAAACATTAATAGGTAGTGGTACTCTTTTCACTGTTGTCAGGTTTGTGTGTGTGGATGTGCTGTGCAGTGATCTGCAAATATTAATTGGTAGCACTACTCTTCTCACTGTAGCGAGGTTTGTGTTTGTGTGTGTGGGTGTGCTGTGCAGTGTTCTGAAACCATTATTTGGTAGTGGTACTCTTCTCATTGTAGCCAGGATTGTGTGAGTGGATGTGCTGTGTAGTGTTCTGTAAACATTAATTGGTAGTGGTACTCTTCTCACTGTAGCCAGGTTTGTGTGTGTGTGGATGTGCTGTGCTGTGTTCTATAAACATTAATTGGTAGTGGTACTCTTCTCACTATAGCCAGGATTGTGTATGTGGATGTACAGTGCATTGTTCTATAAACATTAATTGGTAGTGGTACTCTTCTCACCATAACCAGGTTTGTGTGTGTGAATGTGCTGTGCAGTGTTCTATAAACATTAATTGGCAGTGGTACTTTTCTCACTGTAGCCAGGTTTGCTTGTGTGGATGTACTGTGCAGTGTTCTGTAAACATTAATTGGCTGTGGTGCTGTTCTCACTGTAGCCAGGTTTTTGCATTTGGATGTACTGTTCATTGTTCTATAAACAATAATTGGTAATGCTACTCTTCTCACTGTTGTCAGGTTTGTGTGTCTGGATGTTCTGTGCAGTGTTCTGTAAACATTAATTGGTAGTGGTACTCTTCTCACTGTAGCCAGGTGTGTGTGTGCAGATGTGCTGTGCAGTGTTCTGTAAACATTAATTTGTAGTGCTACTCTTCTCACTGTAGCCAGGTTTGTGTGGGTGGATGGTCTGTGCAGTGTTCTATTAACATTAATTGGTAATGGCATTCTTCTCACTGCAGCCAGGTGTGTGTGTGTGGATATGTTGTGCAGTGTTCTGCAAGCATTAATTGGTAGTGGCACTCTTCTTACTGCAGCCAGGTTTGTGTGTGTGGATGCACTGTGCAGTGTTCTGTAAACATTAATTGGTAGTGGTACTCTTCTCACTTTAGCCAAGTTTGTGTGTGGATGTGCTGTGCAGTGTTCTGTAATCATGAATTGGTAGTGGTACTCTTCTCACTGTAGCCAGGTTTGTGTATGTTTGGATGTGCTGTGCAGTGTTTTGTAAACATTAATTGGTAGTGGTACTCTTCTCATTGTAGCCAGGTTTGTGTGTGTGAATGTGCTGTGCATTGTTCTGGAAACATTAATTGGTAGTGGTACTCTTCTCACTGTAGCCAGGTTTATGTGTTTGGCTGTACTGTGCATTGTTCTATAAACATTAATTGGTAGTGGTACTCTTCTCACTGTAGCCAGGTTTGTATGTGTAGTTGTGCTGTGCAGTGTTCTGTAAACATTAATTGGTAGTGGCACTCTTCTCACTGTAGCCATGTTTGTATGTGTGGATGTACTGTGCAGTGTTCTGTAAACATTAATTGGTAGTGGTACTCTTCTCACTGTAACCAGGTTTGTGTGGGTGGATGTACTGTGCAGTCTTCTGTAAACATTAATTGGTAGTGGTACTCTTCTCTCTGTAGTTCGGTTTGGGTGTGTGGATGTGCTATGCAGTGTTCTGTAACCATTAATTGGTAGTGGTGCTCTTCTCATTGTAGTCAGGTTTGTGTGGGTGGATGTGCTTTGCAGTTTTCTGTAAACATTAATTGGTAGTGGTACTTTTCTCACTTTAGCCTGGTTTGTGTGTGTGTTGATGATCTGTACAGTGTTCTCTAATGTATTAATTGGTAGTGGTACTCTTCTCACTGTTGACAGGTTTGCATCTGTGGATGCATTGTGCAGTTCTCTGTAAACATTAATTGGTAGTTGTACTCTTCTCACTGTAGCCAGGTTTGGGTGTGTGGATGTACTGTGCAGTGTTCTGTAAACATTAATTGGTAGTGGTACTCTTTTCACTGTAGTGAGGTTTGTGTGTGTGTGTGGATGTGCTGTGCAGTGTTCTGTAAGCATTATTTGATAGTGGTACTCTTCTCATTGTAGCCGGATTTGTGAATGTACTGTGTAGTTTTATGTAAACATTAATTGGTAGTGGTACTCTTCTCACTGTAGCTGGGTTTGTGTGTGTGTGTGGATGTGCTGTGCTGTGTTCTGTAGACATTAATTGGCAGTGGTACTCTTCTCACTGTAGCCAGAATTGTCTGTGTGGATGTACAGTGCATTGTTCTATAAACATTAATTGGTAGAGGTACACTTCTCACCATAGCCAGGTTGGTGTGTGTGCATGTGCTGTGCAGTGTTCTGTAAACATTAATTGGTAGTTGTACTCTTCTCACTTTATCCAGGTTTGTTTGTGTGTGGATGTGCTGTGCCTTGTTCTGTATACATTAATTGGTAGTGCTAATCTTCTTACTGTAGCCAGGTTTGTATGTGTGGATGTACTGTGCATTGTTCTATAAACATTAATTGTAGTGGTACTCTTCTCTCCACAGCCAGGTTTGTGTGTGTGGATGTGCTGTGCAGTGTTATGTAAACATTAATTGGTAGTGGTACTAGTCTCACTGTAGCCAGGTTTGCTTGTGTGGATGTACTGTGCAGTGTTCTGTAAACATTAATTGGTAGTGGTGCTGTTCTCACTGTAGCCAGGTTTTTTCACGTGGATGTACTGTGCATTGTTTTATAAACATGAAATGGTAGTGGTACTCTTTTCACTGTTGTCAGGTTTGTGTGTCTGGATGTACTGTGCAGTGTTCTGTAAACATTAATTGGTAGTGCTACTCTTCTCACTGTAACCAGGTTTGTGTGTGTGGCTGCACTGTGCAGTGTTCTGTAAACATTAATTGGTAGTGGTACTCTTCTCACTGTAGCCAGGTTTGTGTGTGCGTGGATGTGCTGTGCAGTGTTCTGTAAACACTAAATGGTAGTGGTACTCTTCTCACTGTAGCCAGATGTGTGTGCGCGGATGTGCTGTGCAGTCTTCTGTAAACATTAATTGGTAGTTGTACTCTTCTGACTGTAGCCAGGTTTGGTGTGTGGATGGACTGTGCAGTCTTATGTAAACATTAATTGGTGACGGTATTCTTCCCACTGTAGCCATGTTTGGGTGTGTGAATGTGTTATGCAGTGTTCTGTAAACATTAATTGGTAGTGGTACTCTTCTCACTGTAGACAGGTTTGTGTGTGTGGATGTATTTTGCAGTGTTCTGTAAACATTAATTGGTAGTGGTACTCTTCTCACTGTAGCCAAGGTCGGGTGTGTGGATGCGCTGTGCAGTGTTCGGTAAAACTTAATTAGTAGTGGTACTCTTCTCACTATAGCCAGATTTGTGTGTGTGTGTTCTGTCCAGTGTTCTGTAAACATTTATTGGTAGTGGTACTCTTCTCACTGTAGACAGGTTTGTGTGTGTGGATGTATTTTGCATTGTTCTGTAAACATTAATTGATAGTGGTATTCTTCTCACTGTAGCCAGGTTTGTGTGTGTGGATGTACTGTGCAGTCTTCTGTAAACATTAATTGGTAGTGGTACTCTTCTCACTGTAGCCAGGTTTGTGTGTGTGGATGTGCTATGCAGTATTCTGCAAACATTAATTGGTAGTGGTACTCTTCTTAATGTAGCCAGGTCTGTGTGTGTGTAGATGTGGTGTGCAGTGCTCTGTAAAAATTAATTGAAAGTGGTACTCTTCTCACTGTAGCCAGGTTTGTGTGTGTGGATGTACTGTGCTGTGTTCTATAAACATTAATTGGTAGTGGTATTCTTTTCACTGTGGACAGGTTTGTTTGTGTGGATGCACTCTGCAGTCTTCTGTAAACATTAATTGGTAGTTGTACTCTTCTCACTGTTGCCAGGTTTGTGTGTGTGGATGTACTGCTCTGTGTTCTGTAAATATTAATTGGTAGTTGTACTCTTCTCACTGTAGTTAGGTTTGGGTGTGTGGATGTACTGTGCAGTCTTCGTTAAACATTAATTTGTAGGGGTACTCTTCTCAATGTAGCCAAGTTTGGGTGTGTGGATGTGTTATGCAATGTTCTGTAAACATTAATTAGTAGTGGTACTCTTTTCACTGTATCCAGGTTTGTGTGTGTTTGGCTGTGCTGTGCAGTGTTCTGTAAACATTAAATTGTAGTGGTACACTTCTCACTGCAACCAGGTATGTGTGTGTGGATGTACTGTGCAGTGTTTTGTAAATATTAATTGGTAGTGGTACTCTTCTCACTGTAGCCGGGTTTGTGTGTGTGTGTGTGGATGTTCTGTGCAGTGTTCTGTAAACATTAATCGGTAGTGGTACTCTCACTGTAGACAAGTTTGTCTGTTTGGACGTATTGTGCAGTGTTCTGTAAACATTAATTGGTAGTTGTACTTTTCTTACAGTAGCCAGATTTGTGTGTGCAGATGTATTGTGCAGTCTTTTGTAAGCATTAATTGGTAGGGGTACTCTTCTCACTGTAGCCAGGTTTGGGTGTGTGGATGTGCTATGCAGTGTTCTGCAAACATTAATTGATAGTGGTACTCTTCTCACTGTAGCCAGGTTTGTGTGTGTGGATGTGCTGTGCAGGGTTTTGTAACCATTAATTGGTAGTGGTAGTCTTCTCACTGTAGCCAGATTTGTGTGTGTGGATGTACTTTGCAGTGTTCTGCAAACATTAATTGGTAGTGGTAGTCTTCTCACTGTAGCCAGGTTTATGTGGTGGATGTACTGTGCAGTCTTCATTAAACATTAATTGGTAGTGGTACTCTTCTCACTGTAGCCAGGTTTGGGTGTGTGGCTGTGCTATGCAGTGTTCTGTAAGATTAATTGGTAGTGATACTCTTCTCACTTTATCCAGGTTTATGTGTATATGGATGTGCTGTGCCTTGTTCTGTATACATTAATTGGTAGTGGTATTCTTCTCACTGTAGCCAGGTTTGTATGTGTGGATGTACTGTGCATTGTTCTATAAACATTAATTGTAGTGGTACTCTTCTCACCACAGCCAGGTTTGTTTATGTGGATGTACTGTGCAGTGTTCTGTAAACATTAATTGGTAGTGCTGCTCTTCTCACTGTAGCCAGGTTTCTGCATGTGGATGTCTTGTGCATTGTTCTATAAATAATAATTGGTAGTGGTACTCTTCTCACTGTTGTCAGGTTTGCGTGTTTGGATGTGCTGTGCAGTATTCTGTTAACATTAATTGGTAGTGGTATTATTCTCACTGTAACCAGGTTTGCATGTGCAGCTGTACCGTGCAGTGTTCTGTAAACATTAAATGGTTATGGTACTCTTCTCACTGTTGCCAGGTTTGTGTGTGTGGATGTACTGTGCAGTCTTCTGTAAACATTAATTGATAGTACTACTCTTCTCACTGTAGCCAGGTTTGTGTGTGTGGATGTACTGTGCAGTCTTCTGTAAACATTAATTGGTAGTGGTACTCTTCTCACTGTAGCCAGGTTTAGGTGTGTGGATGTACTGTGCAGCATTCTGTAAACATTACTAGGTAGTGGTACTCTTCTCACTGTAGCCAGGTTTGTGTGTGTGGATGTACTTTGCATTGTTCTATAAACATTAATTGATAGTGGTACTCTTCTCACTGTTGCCAGGTTTGTGTGCGTGCATATGCAGTGTAGTGTTCTGTAAGCTTTAATTGATAGTGGTTCTCTTCTCACTGTTGCCAGGTTTGTGTGCGTGCATATGCCGTGTAGTGTTCTGTAAACATTAATTAGTAGTGGTACTCTTCTCAACATAGCAAGGTTTGTGTGTGTGTGTGTGTGTGTGTGTGTGTGTGTGTGTGTGTGTGTGTGTGTGTGTGTGTGTGTGTGTGTGTATGTGTGTGGATGTGCTGTGCTGTGTTCTGTAAACATTAATTGGTAGTGGTGCTCTTCTCACTGTTGTCAGGTTTGCGTGTCTAGATGTGCTGTGCAGTATTCTGTAAACCTTAATTGGTAGTGGTACTCTTCTCACTGTAACCAGGTTTGTGTGTGTGGCTCCACTGTGCAATGTTCTGTAAACATTAATTGGTAGTGGTACTCTTCTCACTGTAGTCAGGTTTGTGTGTGTGGATGTACTGTGCAGTCTTCTGTAAAAATTAATCGGTAGTAGTACTCTTCTCACTGTAGCCAGGTTTGGGTGTGTGGATGTGCTATGCAGTGTTCTGTAAACATTAATTGGTAGTGGTACTATTTTCACTGTAGCCAGGTTTGTGTGTGTGGATGTACTGTGCAGTTTTCTGTAAACATTAATTTATAGTGGTACTCTTCTCACTGTATCTAGGTTTGTGTGTGTATGGATGTACTGTGCAGTGTTCTGTAAACATTAATTGGTAGTGGCACTTTTCTCACTGTAGCCAGGTTTGTGTGTGTGTGGATGTGCTGTGCAGTGTTCTGTAAACATTATTTGGTAGTGGTACTCTTCTCATTGTAGCCAGGTTTGTGTGTGTGGATGTATTGTGTAGTGTTTTGTAAACATTAATTGGTTGTGGTACTCTTCTCACTGTAGCCAGGTTTGTGTGTGTGTGGATGTGCTGTGCTGTGCTCTGTAAACATTAATTGGTAGTGGTAGTCTTCTCACTGTAGCCAGGTTTGTGTGTGTGTGGATGTACTGTGCATTGTTCTATAAACATTAATTGGTAGTGGTACTGACCATAGCCAGGTTTGTGTGTGTGGATGTGCTGTGCAGTGTTCTGTAAACACTAATTGGTAGTGATACTTTTCTCACTGTAGCCAGGTTTGCTTGTGTGGATGTACTGTGCAGTCTTCTGTAAACATCAATTGGTAGTGGTACTCTTCTCACTGTCGCCACGTTTGGGTTTGTGGATGTGCTATGCAGTGTTCTGTAAACATTAATTGGTAGTGGTACTTTTTTCACAGTAGCCAGGTCTGTGTGGGTGGATGTGCTGTGCAGTGTTGTGTAAACATTAATTGGTAGCAGTACTCTTCTTACTGTAGCCATGTTTGTGTGTGTGGATGTGCTGTGCAGTTTTCTGTAAACATTAATTGATAGTGGTACTTTTCTCACTGTAGCCAGGTTTGTGTGTGAATGTACTGTGCAGTGTTCGGTAAACATTAATTGGTAGTGGTTCTCTTCTCATTGTAGCCAGGTTTGTGTGTGTGGATGTACTGTGCATTGTTCTATAAACATTAATTGGTAGTGTTACTCTTGTCACCATAGCCAGGTTTGGGTGTGTGGATGTGCTGTGCAGTGTTCTGTAAACATTAATTGGTAGTGGTACTCTTCTCATTGTAGCCAGGTTTGTGTGTGTGAATGTGCTGTGCAGTTCTCTGTAAACATTAATTGGTAGTGGTACTCTTCTCACTGTAGCCAGGTTTGGGTGTGTGGATGTGCTATGCATGTTCTGTAAACATTAACTGGTAGTGGTACTGTTCTCACTGTAGCCAGGGTTGTGTGTGTGGATGTACTGTGCATTGTTCTATAATCATTAATTGGTAGTGGTATTCTTTTCACTGTAGCCAGGTTTGCGTGTGTATGGATATAATGTGGATTGATCTATAAACATTAATTGGTCGTGGTACTCTTCTCACTGTTGCCGGGTTTCTGTGTGAGGATGTGTTGTGCAGTGTTCTGTAAACATTAATTGGTAGTAGTACTCTTCTCACTGTAGCCAGGTTTGGGTGTGTGGATGTACTGTGCAGTGTTCTGTAAACATTAATTGGTAGTGGTACTCTTCTCACTGTATCCAGGTTTGTGCTCGTGAATGTACTGTGCAGTCTTCTGTAAACATTAATTGGTAGTGGTAATCTTCTCAGTGTAGCCAGGTTTGTGTGTGTGGATGTACTGTGCAGTCTTCTGTAAACATTAATTGGTAGTGGTACTCTTCTCACTGTAGCCAGGTTTGGGTGTGTGGATGTGCTATGCAGTGTTCTGTAAACATTAATTGGTAGTGGTATTCTTCTCACTGTAGCCAGGTTTGTGTGGGTGGATGTGCTATGCAGTGTTCTGTAAACATTAATTGGTAGTGGTACCCTTCTTAATGTAGCCAGGTCTGTGTGTGTGTAGATGTGGTGTGCAGTGCTCTGTAAAAATTAATTGAAAGTGGTACTCTTCTCACTGTAGCCAGGTTTGCATGTGTGGATGTGCTGTGCAGTGTTCTGTAAACATTAATTGATAGTGATACTCTTCTCATTGTAAAACAACAATGGCCAGCACGTGCAGCATAAGATATTTTACTGATAAGATGTCAAAAGGCATATAAATGCCAAACAATCTATAAATTCAAACCGGTTTCGGCTATGTAGCCTTTTTCAGTGAAAACGCTTAAGACATCAGAAAATCTCATTATTATTTATAAATACCATCAACCAATAGCATTTTGGTATAGTCCAACCCTAATGCTAGTTTATCATTTAAAGGAATAGTAAGTGTCATCATCATTTAAACACTACATTGAATTAACTAGTATATAATATAGCTACGTAAATATACACACAGTCAGCACCAAAAATAGATTCCTGTATACAATGCATTGACATATACATATGTTTCTTTTATACATGAACAAAAATGAAAGCAAACTCTGTATACAAGAAATATGATGACATATTTTTCTAATATAGTTATAGCAATAATGAATCAGTCCAATACACATATATGTCTTAGAGTGAAGTGCACAATAATTTGTATACATCACAATACCTAGGTAATCAATAAATTAATAAAATACCTTGTTATATACAGTGTACACTAAATAAATATAATTCATATACATAATTAGTTGATATACACATGAATTCATATACTTAAACTATAATGAAAACAAACTCCATATGTTGGAGATAAGTAACATAAATTTTGTATATGAACCATTATAATGATAAATTCAGATATGTATTTTTGAGTGGACTGTACAGTAACTTCTAACTACACAATTATCTATGCAATCAATTTGCTGATGAAATATTTAGTTGGTCAAGAAAAATATGACCTATACACAAATACGTACCACAAAAATATCAAAGTTATCTCATTGCCATTGGTATACAATCGAGATCATAATTAGTCTCTATAACCCATGCAACAGGACTGATTATATGTAATAATTTGATATTCCAACATATGTAATGTTACATCCTATGTATCAGATAATTAATGGTTCACAAATGGTCATTCAGCCCTGGGGGAAATAGGGCACCAAGATGGATAATCCAATACTTTTCCTTATGGTTCAGAATAGTATGCCACCCTTGTTTGTTATTTCTGTCCCCCATTATTTTATCAATGACTGTGAACATAAACTTGGCATTCTGATGTTTGACTGTATGTCGGTATAGGGCATTGGTTTCCTTTTTTTTTTATGTCACTTTTATGTTCCCCCATCCTAATTCTGAGTCTGTCTGACGTAAAATGCTGAGCATTGACATTTAGCCAGGTAAATAATCCAGGTACTACTACAGTTCCCAAAGACCCTAATGTCATAAACTCTGCTTGTGTTGGTACTTGTAAACTGTTTAAGTCTAGTGACTTGAATGCAAGATGCGCAATGGCCACATGGAAATGTCCCAACAAGTTTATCCCCAGATATTGTCAATTGTTTGTAAGCAGCACCACCACTTTCCTTGTGTTTATAGTGAGAAAACATGGCTTTTAAATTCTTACCCCATTTTGGGCCCAAGATATTTCTTAAGTGATCATTTGCTAATAGTATGTTCCAGTTTGAATCAAGAATGTTTCTAATCACATTGTGGTTCCTGCCATATGTGGTGACAAACCTGATTGATGATTCAACCCTCTTCTCATTGTAGCCAGGTTTGTGTGTGTGGATGTATTGTGTAGTGTTTTGTAAACATTAATTGGTTGTGGTACTCTTATCACTGTAGCCAGGTTTGTGTGTGTGGATGTGCTGTGCTGTGCTCTGTAAACATTAATTGGTAGTGGTACTCTTCTCACTGTAGCCAGGTTTGTGTGTGTGTGGATGTACTGTGCATTGTTCTATAAACATTAATTGGTAGTGGTACTCTTCTGACCATAGCCAGGTTTGTGTGTGTGGATGTGCTGTGCAGTGTTCTGTAAACACTAATTGGTAGTGATACTTTTCTCACTGTAGCCAGGTTTGCTTGTGTGGATGTACTGTGCAGTCTTCTGTAAACATCAATTGGTAGTGGTACTCTTCTCACTGTCGCCACATTTGGGTTTGTGGATGTGCTATGCAGTGTTCTGTAAACATTAATTGGTAGTGGTACTTTTTTCATAGTAGCCAGGTTTGTGTGGGTGGATGTGCTGTGCAGTGTTGTGTAAATATTAATTGGTAGCAGTACTCTTCTTACTGTAGCCATGTTTGTGTGTGTGGATGTACTGTGCAGTTTTCTGTAAACATTAATTGATAGTGGTACTTTTCTCACTGTAGCCAGGTTTGTGTGTGTGGATGTACTGTGCAGTGTTCGGTAAGCATTAATTGGTAGTGGTTCTCTTCTCATTGTAGCCAGGTTTGTGTGTGTGGATGTATTGTGCAGTGTTCTGTAAACATTAATTGGTAGTGGTACTTTTCTCACTGTAGCCAGGTTTGTGTGTGTGGATGTACTGTGCAGTGTTCGGTAAGCATTAATTGGTAGTGGTACTCTTCTCACTGTAGACAGGTTTGTGTGTGTGGATGTATTTTGCAGTGTTCTGTAAACATTAATTGGTAGTGGTACTCTTCTCACTGTAGCCACATTTGTGTGTGTGGATGTACTGTGCAGTCTTCTGTAAACATTAATTGGTAGTTGTACTCTTCTCACTGTAGCCAGGTTTGTGTGTGTGGATGTGTTATGCAATGTTCTGTAAACATTAATTAGTAGTGGTACTCTTCTCACTGTATCCAGGTTTGTGTGTGTTTGGCTGTGCTGTGCAGTGTTCTGTAAACATTAATTGGTAGTGGTACTCTTCTGACCATAGCCAGGTTTGTGTGTGAATGTTCTGTGGAGTGTTCTGTAAAAATTAATTGGTAGTGGTACTCTTCTCACGTTAGCCAGGTTTGTGTGTGTTTGGCTGTGCTGTGCAGTGTTCTGTAAACATTAATTGGTAGTGGTACTCTTCTGACCATAGCCAGGTTTGTGTGTGTGGATGTGCTGTGCAGTGTTCTGTAAACATTAATTGGTAGTGGTACTCTTCTCACTGTAGCCAGGTTTGTGTGTGCAGATGTATTGTGCAGTCTTCTGTAAACATTAATTGGTGGTGGTACTCTTCTTACTGTTGCCAGGTTTGTGTGTGAGGATGTGTTGTGCAGTGTTCTGTAAACATTAATTGGTAGTAGTACTCTTGTCACTGTAGCCAGGTTTGTGTGGGTGGATGTGCTGTGCAGTGTTTTGTAAACATTAATTTGTAGTGGTACTCTTCTCACTGTAGACAGGTTTGTGTGTTTGGATGTATTTTGCAGTGTTCTGTAAACATTAATTGGTAGTGGTAGTCTTCTCACTGTAGCCAGGTTTGTGTGTGTGGATGTACTGTGCAGTGTTCAGTAAACATTAATTGGTAGTGGTACTCTTCTCACTGTAGCTAGGTTTGGGTGTGTGGATGTGCTATGCAGTGTTCTGTAAGATTAATTGGTAGTGCCACTCTTCTCACTTTATCCAGGTTTATGTGTGTTGCGTGGATGTGCTGTGCAGTGTTCTGTAAACATTATTTGGTAGTGGTACTCTTCTTATTGTAGCCAGGTTTGTGTGTGTGGATGTACTGTGCATTGTTCTATAAACATTAATTGGTAGTGTTACTCTTCTCACTGTATCCAGGTTTGTGTGTGTGGATGTGCTGTGCAGTGTTCTGTAAACATTAATTGTTAGTGGTACTCTTCTCACTGTAGCCAGGTTTGTTTGTGGGGATGTACTGTGCAGTGTTCTGTAAACATTTATTGGTAGTGCTGGTCTTCTCACTGTAGCCAGGTTTCTGCATTTAGATGTACTGTGCATTGTTCTATAAATAATAATTGGTAGTGGTACTCTCCTTACTGTTGCCAGGTTTGTGTGTGTGGATGTGCTGTGCAGTGTTGTGTAAACATTAGTTGGTAGTGGTATTATTCTCACTGTAACCAGGTTTGTGCAGTTGTGCAGTGTTCTGTAAACAGGCAGTGGTACTCTTCTCACTGTAGCCAGGTTTGTGTGTGTGGATGTACTGTGCAGTCTTCTGTAAACATTAATTGGTAGTGGTACTCTTCTCACTGTAGCCAGGTTTGTGTGTGTGGATGTACTGTGCAGTGTTCTGTAAACATTAATTGGTAGTGGTACTCTTCTCACTGTAGCCAGGTTATTGTGGTTGAATGTTCTTTGCAGTTTTCTGTAAACATTAATTGGTAGTGGTATTCTTCTCACTGTAGCCAGGTTTGTGTGGGTGGATGTACTGTGCATTGTTCTATAAACATTAATGGATAGTGGTACTGTTCTCACTGTTGACAGGTTTGCGTGTGAGTGAATATGCTGTGTAGTTTTCTGTAAACATTAATTAGTAGTAGTACTCTTCTCAACATAGCCAGGTTTGTGTGCTTGCATATGCCGTAGTGTGTGTGTGTTTGTATGTGTGTGGATGTGCTGTGCTGTGTTCTGTAAACATTAATTGGTAGTGGTATTCTTCTCACTGTAGCCAGGTTTGTGTGTGTAGATGTAGTGTACATTGTTCTATAAACATTTATTGTAGTGGTACTCTTCTCACCACAGCCAGGTTTGTGTGTGTGGATGTGCTGTGCAGTGTTCTGTAAACATTAATTGTTAGTGGTACTCTTCTCACTGTAGCCAGGTTTGTTTGTGGGGATGTACTGTGCAGTGTTCTGTAAACATTTATTGGTAGTGCTGGTCTTCTCACTGTTGTCAGGTTTGCATGTCTAGATGTGCTGTGCAGTATTCTGTAAACCTTAATTGGTAGTGGTACTCTTCTCACTGTAACCAGGTTTGTGTGTGTGGCTGCACTGTGCAGTGTTCTGTAAACATTAATTGGTAGTGGTACTCTTCTCACTGTAGCCAGGTTTGTGTGTGTGGATGTACTGTACAGTCTTCTGTAAAAATTAATCAGTAGTAGTACTCTTCTCACTGTAGCCAGGTTTGGGTGTGTGGATGTGCTATGCAGTGTTCTGTAAACATTAATTGGTAGTGGTACTATTTTCACTGTAGCCAGGTTTGTGTGTGTGGATGTACTGTGCAGTTTTCTGTAAACATTAATTTATAGTGGTACTCTTCTCACTGTATCTAGGTTTGTGTGTGTATGGATGTACTGTGCAGTGTTCTGTAAACATTAATTGGCAGTGGTACTCTTCTCACTTTAACCAGGTTTGTGTGTGTGGATGTACTGTGCAGTTTTCTGTAAACATTAATTTATAGTGGTACTCTTCTCACTGTATCTAGGTTTGTGTGTATGGATGTACTGTGCAGTGTTCTGTAAACATTAATTGGCAGTGGTACTCTTCTCACTTTAACCAGGTTTGTGTGTGTGTGGATGTGCTCTGCATTGTTCTGTAAACATTAATTGGTAGTGGCACTTTTCTCACTGTAGCCAGGTTTGTGTGTGTGTGGATGTGCTGTGCAGTGTTCTGTAAACATTATTTGGTAGTGGTACTCTTCTCATTGTAGCCAGGTTTGTGTGTGGATGTATTGTGTAGTGTTTTGTAAACATTAATTGGTTGTGGTACTCTTCTCACTGTAGCCAGGTTTGTGTGTGTGGATGTGCTGTGCTGTGCTCTGTAAACATTAATTGGTAGTGGTAGTCTTCTCACTGTAGCCAGGTTTTTTGTGTGTGTGGATGTATTTTGCAGTGTTCTGTAAACATTAATTGGTAGTGGTACTCTCACTGTAGCCAGGTTTGTGTGTGTGGATGTGCTGTGCAGTGTTCTGTAAACATTAATTGGTAGTGGTACTCTTCTCACTGTAGCCAGGTTTGTGTGTGTGGATGTACTGTGCAGTCTTCTGTAAACATTAATTGGTAGTGGTACTCTTCTCACTGTAGCCAGGTTTGGGTGTGTGGATGTGCTATGCATAGTTCTGTAAACATTAATTGGCAGTGGTACTCTTCTCACTTTAATCAGGTTGTGCGTGTGTATGTGCTCTGCATTGTTCTGTAAACATTAATTGGTAGTGGCACTTTTCTCACTTTAGCCAGGTTTGTGTGTGTGGATGTGCTGTGCAGTGTTCTGTAAACATTATTTGGTAGTGGTACTCTTCTCAGTGTATCCTGGTTTGTGTGTGTGGATGTATTATGTTGTGTTTTGTAAACATTAATTGGTTGTGGTACTCTTCTCACTGTAGCCAGGTTTGTGTGTGTGGATGTACTGTGCAGTGTTCTGTAAATATTAATTGGTCGTGGTACTCTTCTAACTGTAGCCAAGTTTGTGTGTGTATGTGCTCTGCATTGTTCTGTAAACATTAATTGGTAGTGGCACTTTTCTCACTTTAGCCAGTTTTGTGTGTGTGGATGTGCTGTGCAGTGTTCTGTAAACATTATTTGGTAGTGGTACTCTTCTCAGTGTAGCCTGGTTTGTGTGTGTGGATGTATTGTGCAGTGTTCTGTAAACATTAATTGGTAGTGGTACTCTTCTCACTGTAGCCAGGTTTGTGTGTGTGGGTGGATGTACTGTGCATTGTTCTGTAAACATTAATTGGTTGTGGTACTCTTCTCACTGTAGCCAGGTCTGTGTGTGTGGATGTGCTGTGCTGTGCTCTGTAAACATTAATTGGTAGTGGTAGTCTTCTCACTGTAGCCAGGTTTTTGTGTGTGGATTTTCTATGCTGTATTCTGTAAACATTAATTGGTAGTGGTATTCTTTTCACTGTAGCCATGTGTGTGTGTGGATGTACTGTGCAGTGTTTTTTACGCATTAATCGGTAGTGGTACTCTTCTCACTTTAGCCTTGTTTGTGTGTGTGTGTGTGTACTGTGCAGTGCTCTGTAAACAATTAATTGGTATTGGTGCTATTCCCACTGTCGCCAGGTTTGTGTGTGTGGATGTGCTGTGCAGTGTTCTGTAAACATTAATTGGTAGTGATACTTTCTCACTGTAGCAAGGTTTGTGTGTGTGGATGTACTGTGTAGTGTTCGGTAAGCATTAATTGGTAGTGGTACTCTTCTCACTGAAGACAGGTTTGTGTGTGGATGTACTGTGCAGTGTTCTGTGAACATTAATTGGTAGGGGTACTCTTCTCACTGTAGCCAGGTTTGTGTGTGTGGATGTGCTGTCCAGTGTTCTGTAAACATTTATTGGTAGTGGTACTCTTCTCACTGTAGACAGGTTTGTGTGTGTGGATGTATTTTGCAGTGTTCTGTAAACATTAATTGGTAGTGGTACTCTTCTCACTGTAGCCAGGTTTGTGTGTGTGGATGTACTGTGCAGTCTTCTGTAAACATTAATTGGTAGTGGTACTCTTCTCACTGTAGCCAGGTTTGGGTGTGTGGATGTGCTATGCAGTGTTCTGTAAACATTAATTGGTAGTGGTACTCTTTTCACTGTAGCCAGGTTTGTGTGGCTGGATGTGCTGTGCAGTGTTGTGTAAACATTAATTGGTGGTGGTACTCTTCTTACTATAGCCAGGTTTGTGTGTGTGGATGTACTGTGCAGTTTTCTGTAAACATTAATTTATAGTGGTACTCTTCTCACTGTTGTCAGGTTTGTGTGTCTAGATGTGCTGTGCAGTATTCTGTAAACCTTAATTGGTAGTGGTACTCTTCTCACTGTATCCAGGATTGTGTGTGTATGGATGTACTGTGCAGTATTCTGTAAACATTAATTGGCAGTGGTACTCTTCTCACTGTAGCCAGGTTTGTATGTGTGGATGTGCTGTGCAGTGTTCTGTAAACATTAATTGGTAGTGGTAGTCTTCTCACTGTAGCCAGGTTTTTTGTGTGTGTGGATGTGCTGTGCAGTGTTCTGTAAACATTTATTGGTAGTGGTACTCTTCTCACTGTAGACAGGTTTGTGTGTGTGGATGTATTTTGCAGTGTTCTGTAAACATTAATTGGTAGTGGTACTCTTCTCACTGTAGCCAGGTTTGTGTGTATGGATGTACTGTGCAGTCTTCTGTAAACATTAATTGGTAGTGGTACTCTTCTCACTGTAGCCAGGTTTGTGTGTGGATGTACTGTGCAGTGTTCTGTAAACATTAATTGGTAGTGGTACTCTTCTCACTGTAGCCAGGTTTGTGTGTGTGGATGTGCTGTGCAGTGTTCTGTAAACATTTATTGGTAGTGGTATTTTTCTCACTGTAGCCAGGTTTTTGTGTGTAGATGTAGTGTGCTGTGTTCTGTAAACATTTATTGTAGTGGTACCCTTCTCACCACAACCAGGTTTGTGTGTGGATGTGCTGTGCAGTGTTCTGTAAACATTACTTGTTAGTGGTACTCTTCTCATGGTAGCCAGGTTTGTTTGTGTGGATATACTGTGCAGTGTTCTGTAAACATTGATTGGTAGTTCTGGTCTTCTCACTGTAGACAGGTTTGTGTGTGTGGATATGCTGTGCAGTGTTCTATAAACATTAATTGGTAGTGGTACGTTTCTCACTGTAGCCAGGTTTGTGTGTGGATGCGCTGTGCAGTGTTCTGTAAAACTAAATTGGTAGTGGTACTCTTCTCACTGTAGCCAGGTTTCTGTGTGTGTGGATGTGCTGTGCAGTGTTCTATAAACATTAATTGGTAGTGGTACGTTTCTCACTGTAGCCACGTTTGTTTGTGTGGATGCACTGTGCAGTCTTCTGTAAAAATTAATTCATAGTGGTACTGTTCTCACTGTTGCCAGGTTTGGGTGTGTGGAAGTGCTATGCAGTGTTCTGTAAACATTACTTGGTAGTGGTACTCTTTTCACAGTAGCCAGGTTTGTGTGGGTGGATGTGCTGTGCAGTGTTGTGTAACCATTAATTGGTAGCAGTACTCTTCTTACTTTAGCCATGTTTGTGTGTGTGGATGTACTGTGCAGTTTTCTGTAAACATTAATTGATAGTGGTACTCTTCTCACTGTAGCCAGGTTTGTGTGCATGTGGATGTACTGTAAATTGTTCTATAAACATTAATTGGTAGTGCTACTCTTCTCACTGTAGCCAGGTTTGTGTGTGTGGGGATGTGCTGTGCAGTGTTCTGTAAACATTGCTTGGTAGTGGTACTCTTCTCACTGTAGCCAGGTTTGTGTGTGTGTGGATGTGCTGTGCAGTGTTCTGTAAACATTAATTGGTAGTGGTACTCTTCTCACTGTAGCCAGGTTTGTGTGTGTGGGTGGATGTACTGTGCAGTGTTCTGTAAACATTAATTGGTAGTGGTACTCTTCTAACTGTAGCCAGGTTTGTGTGTGTGTGGATGTGCTGTGCAGTGTTCTGTAAACATTAATTGGTAGTGGTACTCTTCTCACTGTAGCCAGGTTTGTTTGTGTGGATGTACTGTGCAGAGTTTTGTAAACATTAATTGGTAGTGGTACTCTTCTCACTGTAGCCAGGTTTGTGTGTGTGGATTTTCTATGCTGTGTTCTGTAAACATTAATTGGTAGTGGTACTCTTCTCACTGTAGCCAGGTTTGGGTGTGTGGATGTGCTGTGCAGTGTTCTGTAAACATTAACTGGTAGTGGTACTGTTCTCACTCTAGCCAGGTTTGTGTGGGTGGATGTGCTATGCAGTGCTCTGTAAACATTAATCGGTAGTGGTACTCTTCTCACTGTAGCCAGGTTTGTGTGTGGATGTGCTCTGCATTGTTCTGTAAACATTAATTGGTAGTGGCACTTTTCTCACTGTAGCCAGGTTTTCATGTGTGGATGTGCTGTGCAGTGTTCTGTAAACATTAATTGGTAGTGGTCCTCTTCTCATTGTAGCCAGGTTTGTTTGTGTGGATGTATTGTGTAGTGTTTTTTAAACATTAATTGGTTGTTGTACTCTTCTCACTGTCACCACGTTTGGGTGTGTGGATGTGCTGTGCTGTGCTCTGTAAACATTATTTGGTAGTGGTACTCTTCTTATTGTAGCCAGGTTTGTGTGTGTGGATGTATTGTGTAGTGTTCTGTAAACATTAACTGGTAGTGTTACTCTTCTCACTGTATCCAGGTTTGTGTGTGGATGTGCTGTGCAGTGTTCTGTAAACATTATTTGGTACTGGTACTCTTCTCATTGTAGCCAGGTTTGTGTGTGTGGATGTATTGTGTAGTGTTTTGTAAACATTAATTGGTTGTGGTACTCTTCTCACTGTAGCCAGGTTTGTGTGTGTGGATGTACTGTGCATTGTTCTATAAATAATAATTGGTAGTGGTACTCTTCTCACTGTTGTCAGGTTTGTGTGTCTAGATGTGCTGTGCAGTATTCTGTAAACCTTAATTGGTAGTGGTACTCTTCTCACTGTAGCCAGGTTTGTGTGCATGTGGATGTACTGTAAATTGTTCTATAAACATTAATTGGTAGTGCTACTCGTCACAATAGCCAGGTTTGGGTGTGTGGATGTGCTGTGCAGTGTTCTGTAAACATTAATTGGTAGTGGTACTCTTCTCACTGTAGCCAGGTTTGTGTGTGTGGATGTACTGTACAGTCTTCTGTAAAAATTAATTGGTAGTGGTACTCTTCTCACTGTAGCCAGGTTTGTATGTGTGGATGTGCTGTGCAGTGTTCTGTAAACATTAATTGGTAATGGCACTTTTCTCACTGTAGCAAGGTTTGTGTGTGTGTGTGGACGTGCTGTGCAGTGTTTTGTAAACATTATTTGGTAGTGGTACTCTTCTCAGTGTATCCTGGTTTGTGTGTGTGGCTGCACTGTGCAGTGTTCTGTAAACAATTATTGGTAGTGGTACTCTTCTCACTGTAGCCAGGTTTGTGTGTGTGGATGTACTGTGCAGTCTTCTGTAAACATTAATTGGTAGTGGTGCTCTTCTCACTATAGCCAGGTTTGGGTGTGTGGATGTGCTATGTAGCGTTCTGTAAACATTAATTGGTAGTAGTACTCTTCTCACTGTATCCAGGTTTGTGTGTGTGTGCGGATGTGCTGTGCAGTTTTCTGTAAACATTAGTTGGTAGTGGTACTCTTCTCACTGTATCCAGGTTTGTGTGTGTGTGGATGTGCCGTGCAGTGTTCTGTAAACATTAATTGGTAGTGGTACTCTTCTCACTGTAGCCAGGTTTGAGTGTGTGTGTGAATGTTCTGTGGAGTGTTCTGTAAACTTTAATTGGTAGTTGTACTCATATCATTGTAGCCAGGTTTGTGTGTGTGGATGTAATGTGTAGTGTTCTGTAAAAGTTAATTGGTGGTGGTACTCTCCTTACTGTTGCCAGGTTTGTGTGTGTGGATGTGCTGTGCAGTGTTGTGTAAACATTAGTTGGTAGTTGTACTCTTCTTACTGTAGACAGGTTTGTGTGTGTGGATGTATTTTGCAGTGTTCTGTAAACATTAATTGGTAGTGGTACTCTTCTCACTGTAGACAGGTTTGTGTGTGTGGATGTGCTGTGCAGTGTTCTATAAACATTATTTGGTAGTGGTACTCTTCTTACTGTAGCCAGCTTTGTGTGTGTATGTATGTTCTGTGCAGTGTTTTGTAAACATTAATTGGTAGTGGTACTCTTCTCACTGTAGACAGGTTTGTGTGTGTGGATGTATTTTGCAGTGTTCTGTAAACATTAATTGGTAGTGGTACTCTTCTCACTGTAGCCAGGTTTGTGTGTATGGATGTACTGTGCAGTCTTCTGTAAACATTAATTGGTAGTGGTACTCTTCTCACTGTAGCCAGGTTTGTGTGTGGATGTACTGTGCAGTCTTCTGTAAACATTAATTGGTAGTGGTACTCTTCTCACTGTAGCCAGGTTTGGGTGTGTGGATGTGCTATGCATAGTTCTGTAAATATTAATTGGTAGTGGTATTCTTCTCACTGTAGCCAGGTTTGTGTGGGTGGATGTGCTATGCAGTGTTCTGTAAACATTAATTGGTAGTGGTACTCTTCTTAATGTAGCCAGGTCTGTGTGTGTGTGTAGATGTGGTGTGCAGTGCTCTTTAAAAATTAATTGAAAGTGGTACTCTTCTCACTGTAGCCAGGTTTGCATGTGTGGATGTGCTGTGCAGTGTTCTGTAAACATTAATTGGTAGTGGTACTCTTCTCACTGTTGCCAGGTTTGTGTGTATGGATGTACTGTGCTGTGTTCTGTAAACATTAATTGGTAGTGGTACTCTTTTCACTGTGGCCAGGTTTGTTTGTGTGGATGTACTGTGCTGTCTTCTGTAAACATTAATTGGTAGTTGTACTCTTCTCACTGTATCTAGGTTTGGGTGTGTTTGGCTGTGCTGTGCAGTGTTCTGTAAATATTAATTGTAGTCGTACTCTTCTGACCATAGCCAGGTTTGTGTGTGTGGATGTGCTGTGCAGTGTTCTGTAAACACTAATTGGTAGTGGTACTTTTCTCACTGTAACCAGGTATGTGTGTGTGGATGTACTGTGCAGTGTTCTGTAAACATTAATTGGTAGTGGTACTCTTCTCACTGTATCCAGGTTTGTGTGTGTGTGTGGATGTTCTGTGCAGTGTTCTGTAAACATTAATTGGTAGTGGTACTCTCACTGTAGACAGGTTTGTCTGTGTGGATGTATTGTGCAGTGTTCTGTAAACATTCATTGGTAGTTGTACTTTTCTTACTGTAGCCAGGTTTGTGTGTGCAGATGTATTGTGCAGTCTTTTGTAAACATTAATTGGTAGGGGTACTCTTCTCACTGTAGCCAGGTTTGGGTGTGTGGATGTGCTATGCAGTGTTTTGCAAACATTAATTGATAGTAGTACTCGTCTCACTGTAGCCAGGTTTGTGTGTGTGGATGTGCTGTGCAGGGTTTTCTAACCATTAATTGGTAGTGGTAGTCTTCTCACTGTAGCCAGATTTGTGTGTGTGGATGTACTTTGCAGTGTTCTGTAAACATTAATTGGTAGTGGTAGTCTTCTCACTGTAGCCAGGTTTATGTGGTGGATGTACTGTGCAGTCTTCATTAAACATTAATTGGTAGTGGTACTCTTCTCACTGTAGCCAGGTTTGGGTGTGTGGATGTGCTATGCAGTGTTCTGTAAGATTAATTGGTAGTGATACTCTTCTCACTTTATCCAGGTTTGTGTGTGTGTGGATGTGCTGTGCCTTGTTCTGTATACATTAATTGGTAGTGGTAATCTTCTCACTGTAGCCAGGTTTGTATGTGTGGATGTACTGTGCATTGTTCTATAAACATTAATTGTAGTGGTACTCTTCTCTCCACAGCCAGGTTTGTGTGTGTGGATGTGCTGTGCAGTGTTCTGTAAACATTAATTGGTAGTGGTACTCTTCTCACTGTAGCCAGGTTTGTTTGTGTGGATGTACTGTGCAGTGTTCTGTAAAAATTAATTGGTAGTGCTGCTCTTCTCACTGTAGCCAGGTTTCTGCATGTGGATATCTTGTGCATTGTTCTATAAATAATAATTGGTAGTGGTACTCTTCTCACTGTTGTCAGGTTTGCATGTTTGGATGTGCTGTGCAGTATTCTGTTAACATTAATTAGTAGTGGTATTATTCTCACTGTAACCAGGTTTGCATGTGCAGCTGTACTGTGCAGTGTTCTGTAAACATTAATTGGTAGTGGTACTCTTCTCACTGTAGCCAGGTTTGGGTGTTCGGATGTACTGTGCAGCATTCTGTAAACATTAATAGGTAGTGGTACTCTTCTCACTGTAGCCAGGTTTGTGTGTGTGGATGTACTGTGTATTGTTCAATAAACATTAATGGATAGTGGTACTCTTCTCACTGTTCATAGGTTTGTGTGAGTGCATATGCTGTGTAGTGTTCTGTAAACATTAATTGATAGTTGTACTCTTCTCACTGTTGCCAGGTTTGTGTGCATGCATATGCTGTGTAGTGTTCTGTAAACATTAATTAGTAGTGGTACTCTTCTCAACATAGCCAGGTTTGTGTGTGTGTGTGTGTGTGTGCAGTGTTCTGTAAACATTAATTGGTAGTAGTCCTCTTCTCACTGTAGCCAGGTTTGGGTGTGTGGATGTACTGTGCAGTGTTCTGTAAACATTAATTGGTAGTGGTACTCTTCTCACTGTATCCAGGTTTGTGCTCGTGAATGTACTGTGCAGTGTTCTGTAAACATTAATTGGTAGTGGCAATCTTCTCAGTGTAGCCAGGTTTGTCTGTGTGGATGTACTGTGCAGTCTTCTGTAAACATTAATTGGTAGTGGTACTCTTCTCACTGTAGCCAGGTTTGTCTGTGTGGATGTACTGTGCAGTTCTCTGTAAACATTAATTGGTAGTGGTACTCTTCTCACTGTAGCCAGGTTTGTCTGTGTGGATGTACTGTGCAGTTCTCTGTAAACATTAATTGGTAGTGGTACTCTTCTCACTGTAGCCAGGTTTGGGTGTGTGGATGTGCTATGCAGTGTTCTGTAAACATTAATTGGTAGTGGTATTCTTCTCACTGTAGCCAGGTTTGTGTGGGTGGATGTGCTATGCAGTGTTCTGTAAACATTAATTGGTTGTGGTACCCTTCTTAATGTAGCCAGGTTTGCATGTGTGGATGTGCTGTGCAGTGTTCTGTAAACATTAATTGATAGTGATACTCTTCTCACTGTAAAACAACAACGGCCAGCACGTGCAGCATAAGATATTTTACTGATAAGATGTCAAAAGGCATATAAATGCCAAACAATCTATAAATTCAAACCGGTTTTGGCTATGTAGCCTTCTTCAGTGAAAAAGCTTAAGACATTAGAAAATCTCATTATTGTTTATAAATACCATCAACCAATAGCATTTTGGTATAGTCCAACCCTAATGCTAGTTTATCATTTAAAGGAATAGTAAGTGTCATCATCATTTAAACACTACATTGAATTAACTAGTATATAATATAGCTACGTAAATATACACACAGTCAGCACCAAAAATAGATTCCTGTATACAATGCATTGGCATATACATATGTTTCTTTTATACATGAACAAAAATGAAAGCAAACTCTGTATACAAGAAATATGATGACATATTTTTCTAATATAGTTATAGCAATAATGAATCAGTCCAATACACATATATGTCTTAGAGTGAAGTGCACAATAATTTCTATACATCACAATACCTAGGTAATCAATAAATTAATAAAATACCTTGTTATATACAGTGTACACTAAATAAATATAATTCATATACATAATTAGTTGATATACACATGAATTCATATACTTAAACTATAATGAAAACAAACTCCATATGTTGGAGATAAGTAACATAAATTTTGTATATGAACCATTATAATGATAAATTCAGATATGTATTTTTGAGTGGACTGTACAGTAACTTCTAACTACACAATTATCTATGCAATCAATTTGCTGATGAAATATTTAGTTGGTCAAGAAAAATATGACCTATACACAAATACGTACCACAAAAATATTAAAGTTATCTCATTGCCATTGGTATACAATCGAGATCATAATTAGACTCTATAACCCACGCAACAGGACTGATTATATGTAATAATTTGATATTCCAACATATGTAATGTTACATCCTATGTATCAGATAATTAATGGTTCACAAATGGTCATTCAGCCCTGGGGGAAATAGGGCACCAAGATGGATAATCCAATACTTTTCCTTATGGTTCAGAATAGTATGCCACCCTTGTTTGTTATTTCTGTCCCCCATTATTTTATCAATGACTGTGAACATAAACTTGGCATTCTGATGTTTGACTGTATGTCGGTATAGGGCATTGGTTTCCTTTTTTTTTTTATGTCACTTTTATGTTCCCCCATCCTAATTCTGAGTGATCGTGACGTCTGTCTGACGTAAAATGCTGAGCATTGACATTTAGCCAGGTAAATAATCCAGGTACTACTACAGTTCCCAAAGACCCTAATGTCATAAACTCTGCTTGTGTTGGTACTTGTAAACTGTTTAAGTCTAGTGACTTGAATGCAAGATGCGCAATGGCCACATGGAAATGTCCCAACAAGTTTATCCCCAGATATTGTCAATTGTTTGTAAGCAGCACCACCACTTTCCTTGTGTTTATAGTGAGAAAACATGGCTTTTAAATTCTTACCCCGTCTATAAGAAAATGGACATTTGGGGCCCAAGATATTTCTTAAGTGATCATTTGCTAATAGTATGTTCCAGTTTGAATCAAGAATGTTTCTAATCACATTGTGGTTCCTGCCATATGTGGTGACAAACCTGATTGATGATTCAACCCTCTTCTCATTGTAGCCAGGTTTGTGTGTGTGGATGTATTGTGTAGTGTTTTGTAAACATTAATTGGTTGTGGTACTCTTATCACTGTAGCCAGGTTTGTGTGTGCGTGTGGATGTGCTGTGCTGTGCTCTGTAAACATTAATTGGTAGTGGTACTCTTCTCACTGTAGCCTGGTTTGTGTGTGTGTGGATGTACTGTGCATTATTCTATAAACATTAATTGGTAGTGGTACTCTTCTGACCATAGCCAGGTTTGTGTGTGTGGATGTGCTGTGCAGTGTTCTGTAAATACAAATTGTTAGTGATACTTTTCTCACTGTAGCCAGGTTTGCTTGTGTGGATGTACTGTGCAGTCTTCTGTAAACATCAATTGGTAGTGGTACTCTTCTCACTGTCGCCACATTTGGGTTTGTGGATGTGCTATGCAGTGTTCTGTAAACATTAATTGGTAGTGATACTTTTTTCATAGTAGCCAAGTTTGTGTGGGTGGATGTGCTGTGCAGTGTTGTGTAAATATTAATTGGTAGCGGTTCTCTTCTTACTGTAGCCATGTTTGTGTGTGTGGATGTACTGTGCAGTTTTCTGTAAACATTAATTGATAGTGGTACTTTTCTCACTGTAGCCAGGTTTGTGTGTGTGGATGTACTGTGCAGTGATCTGTAAACATTAATTGGTAGTGGTACTCTTCTCACTGTAGCCAGGTTTGGGTGTGTGGATGTACTGTGCAGTGATCTGTAAACATTAATTGGTAGTGGTACTCTTCTCACTGTAGCCAGGTTTGGGTGTGTGGATGTACTGTGCAGTGTTCTGTAAACATTAACTGGTAGTGGTACTGTTCTCACTGTAACTAGGTTTGTGTGTGTGTATGTATTGTGTAGTGTTTTGTAAACATTAATTGGTTGTGGTACTCTTATCACTGTAGCCAGGTTTGTGTGTGTGTGTGGATGTGCTCTGCTGTGCTCTGTAAACATTAATTGGTAGTGGTATTCTTTTCACTGTAGCCAGGTTTGCGTGTGTATGGATATAATGTGCATTGATCTATAAACATTAATTGGTCGTGGTACTCTTCTCACTGTTGCCGGGTTTCTGTGTGTGTGGATGTGCTGTGCAGTGTTCTGAAAACATTAATTGGTAGTAGTACTCTTCTCACTGTAGCCAGGTTTGGGTGTGTGGATGCACTGTGCAGTGTTCTGTAAACATTAATTGGTAGTGGTACTCTTCTCACTGTATCCAGGTTTGTGCTCGTGGATTTACTGTGCAGTCTTCTGTAAACATTAATTGGTAGTGGTAATCTTCTCAGTGTAGCCAGGTTTGGGTGTGTGGATGTGCTATGCAGTGTTCTGTAAACATTAATTGGTAGTGGTACTCTTCTCACTGTAGTCAGGTTGGTGTGGGTGGATGTGCTTTGCAATTCTTTGTAAACATTAATTGGTAGTGGCACTCCTCTTACTATAGGCAGGTTTGTGTGTGTGTGGTTGGGTTGTGCAGTTTTCTGTAAACATTAATTGGTAGTCGTACTCTTCTCACTGTAGCCAGGTTTGTGTGTGTGTGGATGTGCTGTGCAGTGTTCTTTAAACATTAATTGGTAGTAGTACTGTTTTTACTGTAGCCAGGTCTGTGTGTGTTTGGATGTGCTGTTTAGTGTTTTGTAAACATTAATTGGTAGTGGTACTCCTTTCACTGTAGCCAGTGTTGTGTGTGTGTGTGTGTGTGTGTGTGTGTGTGTGTGTGTGTGTGTGTGTGTGGATGTGATGTGCAGTGTTCTGGAAACATTAATTTGTAGTGGTACTCTTCTCACTGTGGCCAGGTATGTGTGTGCTTGGATGTGCTGTGCAGTGTTCTATAAACATTAATTGGTAGTGGTAATCTTCTCATTGTAGCCAGGGTTGTGTGTGTGGATGTGCTGTGCAGTGTTCTGTAAACAGTACTTGGTAGTGGCTCTCTTCTCATTGTAACCAGGTTTGTTTGTGTGAATGTACTTTGCAGTGTTTTTTAAATATTAATTTTCAGTAGTATTCTTTTCACTGTAACCAGGTTTGTTTGTGTGGATGTACTATGCAGTGTTCTGTAAACATTTATTGTTAGTGGTTCTCTTCTCATTGTAACTAGGTTTGTGTGTGTGGATGTACTGTGCAGTCTTCTGTAAACATTAATTGGTAGTGGTGCTCTTCTCACTATAGCCAGGTTTGGGTGTGTGGATGTGCTATGTAGCGCTCTGTTAAAATTAATTGGTAGTAGTACTCTTTTCAATGTAGCCAGGTTATTGTGGGTGAATGTTCTTTGCAGTTTTCTGTAAACATTAGTTGGTAGTGGTACTCTTCTCACTGTATCCAGGTTTGTGTGTGTGTATGTTCTTTGCAGTTTTCTGTAAACATTAGTTGGTAGTGGTACTCTTCTCACTGTATCCAGGTTTGTGTGTGTGTGGATGTGCCGTGCAGTGTTCTGTAAACATTAATTGGTAGTGGTACTCTTCTCACTGTAGCCAGGTTTGAGTGTGTGGATGTGCTGTGCAGTGTTCTGTAAACATTAATTGTTAGTAGTATTCTTCTCACTGTAGCCAGGTTTGAGTGTGTGTGTGAATGTTCTGTGCAGTGTTGTGTAAACATTAGTTGGTAGTTGTACTCTTGTCATTGTAGACAGGTTTGTGTGTGTGTGGATGTAATGTGTAGTGTTCTGTAAAAGTTAATTGGTGGTGGTGCTCATCTTACTGTTGCCAGGTTTGTGTTTGTGGATGTGCCGTGCAGTGTTCTGTAAACATTAATTGGTAGTGGTACTCTTCTCACTGTAGCCAGGTTTGAGTGTGTGTGTGAATGTTCTGTGGAGTGTTCTGTAAACTTTAATTGGTAGTTGTACTCATATCATTGTAGCCAGGTGTGTGTGTGGATGTGCTGTGCAGTGTTCTATAAACATTAATTGGTAGTGGTACTCTTCTCACTGTAGACAGGCTTGTGTGTGTGGATGTATTGTGCAGTGTTCTGTAAACATTAATTGGTAGTGGTACTCTTCTCACTGTAGCCAGGTTTGTGTGTGTGTGGATGTGCTGTGCAGTGTTCTGTAAAAGTTAATTGGTGGTGGTACTCTTCTTACTGTTGCCAGGTTTGTGTGTGTGGATGTGCTGTGCAGTGTTGTGTAAACATTAGTTGGTAGTTGTACTCTTCTTACTGTAGCCAGCTTTGTGTGTGTGTGGATGTGCTGTGCTCTGTAAACATTAATTGGTAGTGGTACTCTTCTCACTGTAGCCAGGTTTGTGTGTGTGGATGTGCTGTGCAGTGTTCTGTAAACATTTATTGGTAGTTGTACTCTTCTCACTGTAGACAGGTTTGTGTGTGGATGTATTTTGCAGTGTTCTGTAAACATTAATTGGTAGTGGTACTCTTCTCACTGTAGCCAGGTTTGTGTGTGTGGATGTACTGTACAGTCTTCTGTAAAAATTAATCAGTAGTAGTTCTCTTCTCACTGTAGCCAGGTTTGGGTGTGTGGATGTGCTATGCAGTGTTCTGTAAACATTAATTGGTAGTGGTACTCTTTTCACTGTAGCCAGGTTTGTGTGGCTGGATGTGCTGTGCAGTGTTGTGTAAACATTAATTGGTGGTGGTACTCTTCTTACTATAGCCAGGTTTGTGTGTGTGGATGTACTGTGCAGTGTTGTGTAAACATTAATTGGTGGTGGTACTCTTCTTACTATAGCCAGGTTTGTGTGTGTGGATGCACCATGCAGTGCTCTGTAAACATTAATTTATAGTGGTACTCTTCTCACTGTATCCACGATTGTGTGTGTGGATGTGCTGTGCATGGTTTTCTAACCATTAATTGGTAGTGGTAGTCTTCTCACTGTAGCCAGGTTTGTGTGTGTGGATGTATTTTGCAGTGTTCTGTAAACATTAATTGGCAGTGGTACTCTTCTCACTGTAGCCAGGTTTGTGTGTGTGGATGTACTGTGCAGTGTTCTGTAAAACTTAATTGGTAGTGGTACTCTTCTCACTATAGCCAGGTTTGTGTGTGTGGATGTGCTGTGCAGTGCCCTGTAAACATTAATTGGTAGTGGTACTCCTCTCACTGTAACCAGGTTTGTGTGTGTGGATGTACTGTGCAGTGTTCTGCAAACATGAATTGGTAGTGGTACTCTTCTCACTGTAGCCAGGTTTTCATGTGTGGATGTGCTGTGCAGTGTTCTGTAAACATTAATTGGTAGTGGTACTCTTCTCACTGTAGCCAGGTTTGTGTGTGTGGATGTACTGTGCAATGTTCTGTAAACTTTAATTGGTAGTGGTACTTTTCTCACTGTAGCCAGGTTTGTGTGTGTGGATGTACTGTGCAGTGTTCTGTAAACATTAATTGGTAGTGGTACTTTTCTCACTGTAGCCAGGTTTGTGTGTGTGGATGTACTGTGCAGTGTTCGGTAAGCATTAATTGGTAGTGGTTCTCTTCTCATTGTAGCCAGGTTTGTGTGTGTGTGGCTGTACTGTGCATTGTTCTATAAACATTAATTGGTAGTGGTACTCTTCTCACTGTAGCCAGGTTTGGGTGTGTGGATGTACTGTGCAGTGTTCTGTAAACATTAACTGGTAGTGGTACTGTTCTCACTGTAGCTAGGTTTGTGTGTGTGGATGTACTGTGCAGTGTTGTGTAAACATTAATTGGTAGTGTTACTCTTGACACCATAGCCAGGTTTGGGTGTGTGGATGTGCTGTGCAGTGATCTGTAAACATTAATTGGTAGTGGTACTGTTCTCACTGTAGCCAGGTTTGGGTGTGTGGATGTACTGTGCAGTGTTCTGTAAACATTAATTGGTAGTGGTACTCTTCTCACTGTAGCCAGGTTTGGGTGTGTGGATGTGCTCTGCAGTGTTCTGTAAACATTAATTGGTAGTGGTATTCTTCTCACTGTAGACAGGTTTGTGTGTGTGTGGATGTGCTTTGCAGTGTTCTATAAACATTATTTGGTAGTGGTACTCTTCTCACTGTAGCCAGGTTTGTGTGTGTGGATGTACTGTGCAGTCTTCTGTAAACATTAATTGGTAGTGGTACTCTTCTCACTGTAGCCAGGTTTGTGTGTGGATGTGCTGTGCAGTGTTCTGTAAACATTAATTGGTTGTGGTACCCTTCTTAATGTAGCCAGGTTTGCATGTGTGGATGTGCTGTGCAGTCTTAGTTAAACATTAATTGGTAGTGGTACTCTTCTCACTGTAGCCAGGTTTGGGTGTGTGGATGTGCTGTGCAGTGTTCTGTAAACATTAATTGGTAGTGGTACTCTTCTCACTGTAGCCAGGTTTGTGTGTGGATGTACTGTGCAGTGTTCTGTAAACATTAATTGGTAGTGGTACTCTCCTTACTGTTGCCAGGTTTGTGTGTGTGGATGTGCTGTGCAGTGTTCTGTAAACATTAGTTGGTAGTTGTTCTCTTTTCACTGTAGCCAGGTTTGTGTGGCTGGATGTGCTGTGCAGTGTTGTGTAAACATTAATTGGTGGTGGTGGTACTCTTCTTACTATAGCCGGGTTTGTGTGTGTGGATGTACTGTGCAGTTTTCTGTAAACCTTAATTGGTAGTGGTACTCTTCTCACTGTATCCAGGATTGTGTGTGTATGGATGTACTGTGCAGTATTCTGTAAACATTAATTGGCAGTGGTACTCTTCTCACTTTAATCAGGTTTGTGTGTGTGGATGTGCTGTGCAGTGTTCTGTAAACATTAATTGGTGGTGGTACTCTTCTTACTATAGCCAGGTTTGTGTGTGTGTGGATGTACTGTGCAGTTTTGTGTAAACATTAATTTATAGTGGTACTCTTCTCACTGTATCCACGATTGTGTGTGTGGATGTGCTGTGCAGTGTTCTGTAAACATTTATTGGTAGTTGTACTCTTCTCACTGTAGACAGGTTTGTGTGTGGATGTATTTTGCAGTGTTCTGTAAGCATTAATTGGTAGTGGTACTCTTCTCACTGTAGCCAGGTTTTTGTGTGTGGATGTACAGTGCAGTCTTTTGTAAACATTAATTGCTAGTGGTACTCTTCTCACTGTAGCCAGGTTTGGGTGTGTGAATGTACTGTGCTGTGTTCTGTAAACATTAATTGTTAGTGGTACTCTTCTCACTGTAGCCAGATTTGTTTGTGTGGATATACTGTGCAGTGTTCTCTAAACATTGATTGGTAGTGCTGCTCTTCTCACTGTAGCCAGGTTTGTGTGTGTGGATGTGCTGTGCAGTGTTCTGTAAACACTAATTGGTAGTGATACTTTTCTCACTGTTGTCAGGTTTGTGTGTCTAGATGTGCTGTGCAGTATTCTGTAAACCTTAATTGGTAGTGGTACTCTTCTCACTGTAACCAGGTTTGTGTGTGTGGCTGCACAGTGCAGTGTTTTGTAAACATTAATTGTTAGTGGTACTCTTCTCACTGTAGCCAGGTTTCTGTGTGTGGATGTACTGTACAGTGTTGTGTAACCATTAATTGGTGGTGGTACTCTTCTTACTATAGCCAGGTTTGTGTGTGTGGATGTACTGTGCAGTTTTCTGTAAACATTAATTGGTAGTGGTACTCTTCTCACTGTAGCCAGGTTTGTGTGTGTGGATGTACTGTGCAGTGTTCTGTAAACATTAATTGGTAGTGGTACTCTTCTCACTGTAGCCAGGTTTGTGTGTGGATGTACTGTGCAGTTCTGTAAACATTAATTGGTAGTGGTACTCTTCTCACTGTAGCCAGGTTTTTGTGTGTGTGGATGTGCTGTGCAGTGTTCTGTAAACATTAATTGGTAGTGGTACTCTTTTCACTGTAGCAAGGTTTGTGTGTGTTTGGATGTGCTGTGCAGTGTTCTGTAATTATTAATTGGTAGTGGTACTCTTCTCACGGTAGCCAGGTTTGTGTGTGTGTGGATGTACTGTGCATTGTTCTATAAACATTAATCGGTAGTGGTTCTCTTCTCACTGTAGCCAGGTTTGTGTGCATGTGGATGTGTTGTGCAGTGTTCTATAAACTTTATTTGGTAGTGGTACTCTTCTCACTGTAGCCAGGTTTGTGTGTGAGGATGTACTGTGCAGTCTTCTGTAAACATTAATTGGTAGTGGTACTCTTCTCACTGTAGCCAGGTTTGTGTGGGTGGATGTACTGTGCTGTGTTCTATAAACATTAATTGGTAGTGGTACTCTTCTCACTGTAGCCAGGTTTGGGTGTGTGGATGTGCTGTGCAGTGTTCTGTAAACATTAATTGGTAGTGGTACTCTTCTCACTGTAGCCAGGTTTGTGCATGTGTGGATGTGCTGTGCAGTGTTCTGTAAACATTAATTGGTAGTGGTACTTTTCTCACTGTTGCCACGTTTGTGTGTGTGTGGATGTACTCTGCTGTGTTCTGTAAACATTAATTGGTAGTGGTACTCTTTTCACTGTAGCTAGGTTTGTGTGTGTGGATGTACTGTGCAGTGTTCTGTAAACATTAATTGGTAGTGGTACTCTTCTCAGTGTAGCCAGGTTTATGTGTTTGGATGTGCTGTGCAGTGTTCTATAAACATTAATTGGCAGTGGTAGTCTTCTCACTGTAGCCAGGTTTGTGTGTGTGCATGTGCTGTGCAGTGTTCTGTAAACATTAATTGGTATTTTTACTCTTCTCACTGTAGCCAGGTTTGTGTGTTTGGATGTATTTTGCAGTGTTCTGTAAACATTAATTGGTAGTGGTACTCTTCTCACTGTAGCCAGGGTCGGGTGTGTGGATGCGCTGTGCAGTGTTCTGTAAACCTTAATTGGTAGTGGTACTCTTCTCACTGTATCCAGGATTGTGTGTGTATGGATGTACTGTGCAGTATTCTGTAAACATTAATTGGTAGTGGTACTCTTCTCACTGTAGCCAGGTTTGTGTGTGTATGTGCTCTGCATTGTTCTGTAAACATTAATTGGTAGTGGCACTTTTCTCACTTTAGCCAGTTTTGTGTGTGTGGATGTGCTGTGCAGTGTTCTGTAAACATTATTTGGTAGTGGTACTTTTCTCATTGTAGCCAGGTTTGTATGTGTGTGGATGTACTGTGCATTGTTCTATAAACATTAATTGGTAGTGTTACTCTTGTCAGTGTAGCCTGGTTTGTGTGTGTGGATGTATTGTGTAGTGTTTTGTAAACATTAATTGGTTGTGGTACTCTTCTCACTGTAGCCAGGTCTGTGTGTGTGGATGTGCTGTGCTGTGTTCTGTAAACATTAATTAGTAGTGGTACTCTTCTGGCCAGGTTTATGTGTGTGGATGTACTGTGCATTGTTCTATAAACATTAATTGGTAGTTCTACTCTTCTGACCATAGTCAGGTTTGGGTGTGTGGATGTGCTGTGCAGTGATCTGTAAACATTAATTGGTAGTGGTACTCTTCTCACTGTAGCCAAGGTTGGGTGTGTGGATGTGCTGTGCAGTGTTTTGTAAAACTTAATTGGTAGAGGTACTCTTCTCACTGTAGCCAGATTTGTGTGTGTGTGTGTGTGTGTGTGTGTGTTCTGTCCAGTGTTCTGTAAACATTAATTGGTAGTGGTATTCTTCTCACTGTAGACAGGTTTGTGTGTGTGGATGTACTGTGCAGTGTTCTGTAAACATTAATTGGTAGTGGTACTCTTCTCACTGTAGCCAGGTTTGTGTGTGTGGATGTATCTTGCAGTGTTCTGTAAACATTAATTGGTAGTGGTACTCTTCTCACTTTAGCCAGGTTTGTGTATATGGATGTGCTGTGCCTTGTTCTGTATACATTAATTGGGAGTGGTATTCTTCTCACTGTAGCCAGGTTTGTATGTGTGGATGTGCTGTGCAGTGTTCTGTAAACATTAATTGGTAGTGGTACTCTTCTCACTGTAGCCAGGTTTGTTTATGTGGATGTACTGTGCAGTGTTCTGTAAACATTAATTGGTAGTGGTACTCTTCTCACTGTAGCCAGGTTTGTTTATGTGGATGTACTGTGCAGTGTTCTGTAAACATCAATTGGTAGTGGTATTATTCTCACTGTAACCAGGTTTGTGTGTGTGGATGTGCTGTGCAGTGTTCTGTAAACATTAATTGGTAGTGGTACTCTTCTCACTGTAGACAGGTTTGTGTGTGTGGATGTATTTTGCAGTGTTCTGTAAACATTAATTGGTAGTGGTACTCTTCTCACTGTAGCCAGGTTTGTGTGTATGGATGTACTGTGCAGTGTTCTGTAAACATTAATTGGTAGTGGTACTCTTCTCACTGTAGCCAGGTTTGTGTGTGGATGTACTGTGCAGTGTTCTGTAAACATTAATTGGTAGTGGTACTCTTCTCACTGTAGCCAGGTTTGTGTGTGGATGTACTGTGCAGTGTTCTGTAAACATTAATTGGTGGTGGTACTCTCCTTACTGTTGCCAGGTTTGTGTGTGTGGATGTGCTGTGCAGTGTTGTGTAAACATTAGTTGGTAGTTGTACTCTTCTTACTGTAGCCAGCTTTGTGTGTGTGGATGTGCTGTGCAGTGTTCTGTAGACATTAATTGGTAGTGGTACTCTTCTCACTGTAGCCTGGTTTGTGTGTGTTTGTATGTTCTGTGCAGTGTTTTGTAAACATTAATTGGCAGTGGTACTCTTCTCACTGTAGACAGGTTTGTGTGTGTGGATGTATTTTGCAGTGTTCTGTAAACATTAATTGGTAGTGGTACTCTTCTCACTGTAGCCAGGTTTGTGTGTGTGGATGTACTGTGCTGTGTTCTATAAACATTAATTGGTAGTGGTATTCTTCTCACTGTAGCCAGGTTTGTGTGTGTGGATGCGCTGTGCAGTGTTCTGTAAACATTAATTGGTAGTGGTACTCTTCTCACTATAGCCACATTTGTGTGTGTAGATGTGGTGTGCAGTGTTCTGTAAACATTAATTGGTAGTGGTACTCTTCTCACTGTAGCCAGGTCTGTGTGTGTGGATGTATTGTGCAGTGTTCTGTAAACATTAATTGGTAGTGGTACTCACCTCACTGTAGCCAGGTTTGTGTGTGTGGATGTGATGTGCAGTGTTCTGTAAACATTAATTGGTAGTGGTACTCTTTTCACTGTAGCCAGGTTTGTTTGTGTGGATGTACTGTGCAGAGTTCTGTAAATATTAATTGGCAGTGGTACTCTTATCACTATAGCCAGGTTTGTGTGTGTGGATGTACTGTGCATTGTTCTATAGACATTAATTGGTAGTGGTTCTCTTTTCACTGTAGCCTGGTTTGTGTGGGTGAATGTGCTGTGCATTGTTCTATAAACATTAATTGGTAGTGTTACTCTTCTCACTGTAGCCTTGTTTTTGTGTTTGGATGTGCTATGCAGTATTTTGTAAACATTAATTGGTAGTTGTATTCTTCTCACTGTAGCCAGGTTTGTGTGTGTGGATGTACTGTGCAGTGTTCTTTAAACATTAATTGGTAGTGGTACTCTTTTCACTTTAGCCAGGTTTGTGTGTGTGAATGTGCTGTGCAGTGTTCTGTAAACATTAATTGGTAGTGGTACTCTTCTCACTGTAGCCAGATTTGTGTGTGTGGATGTATTGTGCAGTGTTCTGTAAACATTAATTGGTAGTGGTACTCTTCTCACTGTAGCCAAGGTTGTGTGTGTGGATGTGCTGTGCAGTGTTCTGTAAACATTAATTGGTAGTGGTACTCTTCTCACTATAGCCAGATTTGTGTGTGTGGATGTGCTGTGCAGTGTTTTGTAAAACTTAATTGGTAGAGGTACCCTTCTCACTGTAGCCAGATTTGTGTGTGTGTTCTGTCCAGTGTTCTGTAAACATTAATTGGTAGTGGTACTCTTCTCACTGTAGCCAGTTTTGTGTGTGTGGCTGCACTGTGCAGTGTTCTGTAAACATTAATTGGTAGTGGTACTCTTCTCACTGTAGCCAGGTTTGTGTGTGTGGATGTACTGTGCAGTGTTCTGTAAACATTAATTGGTAGTGGTATTATTCTCACTGTAACCAGGTTTGTATGTGTGGATGTGCTGTGCAGTGTTGTGTAAATATTAATTGGTAGCAGTACTCTTCTTACCATAGCCATCTTTGTGTGTGGTGGATGTACTGTGCAGTTTTCTGTAAACATTAATTGATAGTGGTACTCTTCTCACTGTAGCCAGGTTTGGGTGTGTGGATGTGCTCTGCAGTGTTCTGTAAACATTAATTGGTAGTGGTATTCTTCTCACTGTAGCCAGGTTTGTGTGGGTGGATGTACTGTGCAGTTTTCTGTAAACATTAATTGGTAGTGGTACTTTTTTCATAGTAGCCAGGTTTGTTTATGTGGATGTACTGTGCAGTGTTCTGTAAACATTAATTGATAGTGGTACTTTTCTCACTGTAGCCAGGTTTGTGTGTGTGGATGTACTGTGCAGTGTTCGGTAAGCATTAATTGGTAGTGGTACTTTTTTCATAGTAGCCAGGTTTGTGTGGGTGGATGTGCTGTGCAGTGTTGTGTAAATATTAATTGGTAATGGTAGTCTTCTCACTGTAGCTATGTGTGTGTGTGTTGATGTGCTGTGCAGTGTTCTGTAAACATTAATTGGTAGTGGTACTCTTCTCCCTGTAGCCAGGTTTGTGTGTGTGGATGTGCTGTGCAGTGTTCTGTAAACATTAATTGGTAGTGGTACTCTTCTGACCATAGCCAGGTTTGTGTGTGTAGATGTGCTGTGCAGTGTTCGGTAAGCATTAAATGGTAGTGGTACTCTTCTCACTGTAGACAGGTTTGTGTGTGTGGATGTATTTTGCAGTGTTCTGTAAACATTAATTGGTAGTGGTACTCTTCTCACTGTAGCCAGGTTTGTGTCTGTGGTGTACTGTGCAGTGTTCTGTAAACATTTATTGGTAGTTGTACTCTTCTCACTTTAGCGAAGGTCGGATGTGTGGATGCGCTGTGCAGTGTTCTGTAAAACTTAATTGGTAGTGGTACTCTTCTCACTATAGCCAGATTTGTGTGTGTGGATGTGCTGTGCAGGGTTTTCTAACCATTAATTGGTAGTGGTAGTCTTCTCACTGTAGCCAGATTTGTGTGTGTGGATGTGCTGTGCAGTGTTCTGTAAACATTAATTGGTAGTGGTACTCTTCTCACTGTAGCTAGGTTTGGGTGTGTGGATGTACTGTGCAGTGTTCTATAAACATTAACTGGTAGTGGTACTGTTCTCACTGTAGCTAGGTTTGTGCTTGTGGATTTACTGTGCAGTCTTCTGTAAACATTAATTGGTAGTGGTACTCTTCTCACTGTTGCCAGGTTTGTGTGGGTGAATGTGCTGTGCAGTGTTGTGTAAACACTAATTGGCAGTGGTACTCTTCTTACTGTAGCCAGGTTTGTGTGTGTGGATGTTCTGTGCAGAGTTCTGTAAAACTTAATTGGTAGTGGTACTCTTCTCACTATAGCCAGATTTGTGTGTGTGGATGTGCTGTGCAGGGTTTTCTAACCATTAATTGGTAGTGGTAGTCTTCTCACTGTAGCCAGATTTGTTGTGTGGATGTGCTGTGCAGTGATCTGTAAACATTAATTGGCAGTGGTACTCTTCTCACTGTAGCCAGGTTTGTGTGTGTGGATGTACTGTGCAGTCTTCTGTAAACATTAATTGGTAGTGGTACTCTTCTCACTGTAACCAGGTTTGCGTGTGTGGATGTACTGTGTAGTTTTCTGTAAACATTAATTAGTAGTAGTACTCTTCTCACTGTAGCCAGGTTTGTGTGTGGATGCGCTGTGCAGTGTTCTGTAAAACTTAATTGGTAGTGTTACTCTTCTCACTATAGCCAGATTTGTGTGTGTGGATGTGCTGTGCAGTGTTCTGTAAACATTATTTGGTAGTGGTACTCTTCTCATTGTAGCCAGGTTTGTGTGTGTGGATGCATTGTGTAGTGTTTTGTAAACATTAATTGGTTGTGGTACTCTTCTCACTGTAGCCAGGTTTGTGTGTGTGGATGTACTGTGCAGTGTTCTTTAAACATTAATTGGTAGTGGTACTCTTTTCACTTTAGCCAGGTTTGTGTGTGTGGATGTACTGTGCAGTCTTCTGTAAACATTAATTGGTAAAGTTACTCTTCTCGCTGTAGCCAGGTTTGGGTGTGTGGATGTGCTGTGCAGTGTTCTGTAAACTTTAACTGGTAGTTGCACTCACATCACTGTAGCCAGGTGTGTGTGTGTGGATGTAATGTGTAGTGTTCTGTAAAAGTTAATTGGTAGTGGTACTCTTCTCACTGTAGCCAGGTTTGTGTGTGTGGATGTGTAGTGTTCTGTAAAAGTTAATTGGTGGTGGTACTCTCCTTACTGTTGCCAGGTTTGTGTGTGTGGATGTGCTGTGCAGTGTTGTGTAAACATTAGTTGGTAGTGGTATTCTTCTCACTGTAGCCAGGTTTGTATGTGTGAATGTGCTGTGCAGTGTTCTGTAAACATTAATTGGTAGTGGTACTCTTCTCACTGTAGCCAGGTTTGTTTGTGAATGTACTGTGCAGTGTTTGGTAAACATTAATTGGTATGGTACTCTTGTCACCATAGCCAGGTTTGGGTGTGTGGATGTGCTGTGCAGTGTTCTGTAAACATTAATTGGTAGTGGTACTCTTCTCACTGTAGCCAGGATTGGGTGTGTGGATGTGCTGTGCAGTGTTCTGTAAACATTAATTGGTAGTGATACTCTTATGCTTGTAGCCAGGTTTGTGTGGGTGAATGTGCTCTGCAGAGTTCTGTAAACGTTAATTGGTAGTTGTACTCTTGGCATTGTAGACAGGTTTGTGTGTGTGTGGATGTGCTTTGCAGTGTTCTATAAACATTAATTGGTAGTGGTACTCTTCTAACTGTAGCCAGGTTTGTGTGTGTTTGGATGTGCTGTGCAGTGTTCTGTAAACATTAATTGGTAGTGGTACTCTTCTCACTGTAGCCAGGTTTGTGTGTGTGGATGTACTGTGCAGTGTTCTGTAAAAGTTAATTGGTGGTGGTACTCTCCTTACTGTTGCCTGGTTTGTGTGGGTGAATGTGCTGTGCAGAGTTTTGTAAACATTAATTGGTAGTGGTACTCTTCTCACTGTAGCCAGGTTTGTGTGTGTGGATGTAATGTGTAGTGTTCTGTAAAAGTTAATTGGTGGTGGTACTCTCCTTACTGTTGCCAGGTTTGTGTGTGTGGATGTGCTGTGCAGTGTTGTGTAAACATTAGTTGGTAGTTGTACTCTTCTTACTGTATCCAGGTTTGTGTGTGTATATGTATGTTCTGTGCAGTGTTTTGTAAACATTAATTGGCAGTGGTACTCTTCTCACTGTAGACAGGTTTGTGTGTGTGGATGTATTTTGCAGTGTTCTGTAAACATTAATTGGTAGTGGTACTCTTCTCACTGTAGACAGGTTTGTGTGTGTGGATGTATTTTGCAGTGTTCTGTAAACATTAATTGGTAGTGGTACTCTTCTCACTGTAGCCAGGTTTGTGTGTATGGATGTACTGTGCAGTGTTCTGTAAACATTAATTGGTAGTGGTACTCTTCTCACTGTAGCCAGGTTTGTGTGTGGATGTGCTGTGCAGTGTTCTGTAAACATTAATTGGTAGTGGTACTCTTCTCACTGTTGTCAGGTTTGCGTGTTTGGATGTGCTGTGCAGTGTTCTGTAAACATTAATTGGTAGTGGTACTCTTCTCACTGTAGCCAGGTTTGTGTGTGTGGATGTACTGTGCAGTGTTCTGTGAACAGTAATTGGTAGTGGTACTCTTCTCACTGTAGCCAGGTTTGTGTGTGTGGATGTGCTGTGCAGTGTTGTGTAAACATTAATTGGTAGTGATACTCTTCTCACTTTATCCAGGCTTGTGTGTGTGTGTGGATGCACCATGCAGTGCTCTGTAAAAATGAATTGGTAGTGGTACTCTTCTCACTGTAGCCAGGTTTGTGTGTGTGGATGTGCTGGGCAGTGTTGTGTAAACATAAGCTGGTAGTTGTACTCTTGTCATTGTAGACAGGTTTGTGTGTGAGGATGTGTTGTGCAGTGTCCATTAAACATTAATTGGTAGTGGCAATCTTCTCAGTGTAGCCAGGTTTGTGTGTGTGGATGTGCTGTGCAGTGCTCTGTAAAAATGAATTGGTAGTGGTACTCTTCTCACTGTAGCCAGGTTTGTGTGTGTTTGTTAGCGCTGTGCAATGTTCTGTAAACATTAATTGGTAGTGGTTCTCTTCTCCCTGTAGCCAGATTTGTGTGTGTGGTGTACTCTGCAGTGTTCTGTAAACATTAATTGGTAGTGGTACTCTTCTCACTGTAGCCAGGTTTGTGTGTGTGTGGATGTGCTGTGCAGTGTTCTGTAAACATTAATTGGTAGTGGTATTCTTCTAAGTGTAGCCAGGTTTGTGTGTGTGTGGATGTTCTGTGCAGTATTCTGTAAACATTAATTGGTAGTGGTACTCTTCTCACTGTAGCCAGGTTTGTGCTCGTGGATGTACTGTGCAGTGTTCTGTAAACATTAATTGGTAGTGGTAAACTTCTCAGTGTAGCCAGGTTTGTGTGTGTGGATGTGCTATGCAGTGTTCTGTAAACATTATTTGGTAGTGGTACTCTTCTCACTGTAGCCAGGTTTGTGTGTGTGTATGGGTTGTGCAGTGTTCTGTGAACATTAATTGGTAGTGGCACTCTTCTTACTGTAGCCAGGTTTGTGTGTGTGTATGGGTTGTGCAGTGTTCTGTAAACATTAATTACTAGTCGTACTCTTCTCACTGTAGGCAGGTTTGTGTGTTTGTGGATGTGCTGTGCAGTGTTCTGTAAACATTAATTGGTAGTGGTACTCCTTTCACTGTAGCCAGGGTTGTGTGTGTATGGATGTACTGTGCAGTGTTCTGTAAACATTAATTGGCAGTGGTACTCTTCTCACTTTAACCAGGTTGTGTGTGTGTATGTGCTCTGTATTGTTCTGTAAACATTAATTGGTAGTGGTACTCTTCTCAGTGTATCCTGGTTTGTGTGTGTGGATGTATTATGTTGTGTTTTGTAAACATTAATTGGTTGTGGTACTTTTCTCACTGTAGCCAGATTTGTGTGTGTGGATGTACTGTGCAATGTTCTGTAAACTTTAATTGGTAATGGTAGTCTTCTCACTGTAGCTATGTGTGTGTGTGTGAATGTTCTTTGCAGTTTTCTGTAAACATTAGTTGGTAGTGGTACTCTTCTCACTGTATCCAGGTTTGTGTGTGTGTGTGGATGTGCCGTGCAGTGTTCTGTAAACATTAATTGGTAGTGGTACTCTTCTCACTGTAGCCAGGTTTGAGTGTGTGTGAATGTTCTGTGCAGTGTTGTGTAAACATTAGTTGGTAGTTGTACTCTTGTCATTGTAGACAGGTTTGTGTGTGTGGATGTAATGTGTAGTGTTCTGTAAAAGTTAATTGGTGGTGGTACTCTCCTTACTGTTGCCAGGTTTGTGTGTGTGGATGTGTGTGCAGTGTTCTGTAAACATTAATTGGTAGTGGTACTCTTCTCACTGTAGCCAGGTGTGTGTGGATGTGCTGTGCAGTGTTCTGTAAAAGTTAATTGGTGGTGGTACTCTCCTTACTGTTGCCAGGTTTGTGTGTGTGGATGTGCTGTGCAGTGTTGTGTAAACATTAGTTGGTAGTTGTACTCTTGTCATTGTAGTCAGGTTTGTGTGGGTTGATGTGCTGTGCAGTGTTCTGTAAACATTAATTGATAGTGGTACTCTTATCACTGGAACCAGGCTTGTGTGTGTGGATGTAATGGGCAGTGTTCTGTAAACATTAATTGGTAGTGGTACTCTTCTCACTGTAGACAGGTTTGTGTGTGTGGATGTATTTTGCAGTGTTCTGTAAACATTAATTGGTAGTGGTACTCTTCTCACTGTAGCCAGGTTTGTGTGTATGGATGTACTGTGCAGTCTTCTGTAAATATTAATTGCTAGTGGTACTCTTCTCAATGTAGCCAGGTTTGTGTGTGTTTGGACGTGCTCTGCAGTGTTCTGTAAACATTAATGGGTAGTGGTACTCTTCTCACTGTAGCCAGGTTTTTGTGTGTGTGTGTGGATGCACTGTGCATTGTTCTATAAACATGAATTGGTAGTGGTACTCTTCTCACTGTAGCCAGGTTTGTGTGTGTTTAGATGTGCTGTGCAGTGTTGTGTAAACACTAATTGGTAGTGGTACTATTCTTACTATAGCCAGGTTTTTGTGTGTAGATGTGCTATGCAGAATTTTGTAAACATTAATTGGTAGTGGTACTCTTCTCACTGTAGCCAGGTTTTTGTGTGTGGATGTGCTGTGCAGTGTTCTGTAAACATTAACTGATAGTGGTACTGTTCTCACTCTAGCCAGGTTTGTGTGTGTGGATGTACTGTGCATTGTTCTATAATCATTAATTGGTGGTGGTACTCTTCTCACTGTTGCCAGGTTTGTGTGTGTGGATGTGCTGTGCAGTGTTCTGTAAACATTATTTGGTAGTGGTACTCTTCTCACTGTAGCCAGGTTTGTGTGTTTGGATGTGCTGTGCAGTGTTCTGTAAAAAATAATTGGTAGTGGTACTCTTCTCACTGTAGCCTGGTTTGTGTGTGTTTGGATGTGCTGTGCAGTGTTCTGTAAAAAATAATTGGTAGTGGTACTCTTCTCACTGTAGCCAGGTTTGTGTGTGTGGATGTACTGTGCATTGTTCTATAAACATTAATTGGTAGTGGTACTCCTCTCACTGTAACCAGGTTTGTGTGTGTGGATGTACTGTGCAGTGTTCTGCAAACATGAATTCATAGTGGTACTCTTCTCACTGTTGCCAGGTTTGGGTGTGTGCCTGTGCTATGCAGTGTTCTGTAAACATTAATTGGTAGTGGTACTCTTCTCACTGTAGCCAAGTTTGTGTGTGTGTGGATGTGCTGTGCAGTGTTTTGTAAACATTAATTGGTTGTGGTACTCTTCTCACTGTAGCCAGGTTTGTGTGTGTGTGTGTGTGTGGATGTACTGTGCAGTCTTCTGTAAACATTAATTGGTAATGGCACTTTCTCACTGTAGCAAGGTTTGTGTGTGTGTGTGTGGATGTGCTGTGCAGTGTTCTGTAAACATTATTTGGTAGTGGTACTCTTCTCAGTGTAGCCTGGTTTGTGTGTGTGGATGTGCTGTGCAGTGTTCTTTAAACATTAATTGGTAGTGGTACTCTTCTCCCTGTAGCCATGTTTGCTTGTGTGTGTGTGGATGTGCTGTGCAGTGTTCTGTAAACATTACTTGGCAGTGGTACTCTTCTCATTGCAGCCAGGTTTGTGTGTGAATGTTCTTTGCAGTTTTCTGTAAACATTAATTGGTGGTGGTACTCTCCTTACTGTTGCCAGGTTTGTGTGTGTGGATGTACTGTGCAGTGTTCTGTAAAAATTAATTGGTAGTGGTACTCTTCTCACGTTAGCCAGGTTTGTGTGTGTTTGGATGTGCTGTGCAGTGTTCTGTAAACATTAATTGGTAGTGGTACTCTTCTCACTGTAGCCAGGTTTGTGTGTGTGGATGTGCTGTGCAGTGTTCTGTAAACATTAATTGGTAGTGGTACTCTTCTCACTGTAGCCAGGTTTGTGTGTGTGGGTGGATGTACTGTGCATTGTTCTATAAACATTAATTGGTAGTGGTTCTCTTCTCACTGCAGCCTGGTTTGTGTGTGTGTGTGCAGTGTTGTGTAAACATTAGTTGGTAGTTGTACTCTTGTCATTGTAGACAGGTTTGTGTGCATGTGGATGTGCTGTGCAGTGTTCTATAAACATTAATTGGTAGTGGTACTCTTCTCACTGTAGCTAGGAGTGTGTGTGCATGGATGTGTTGTGCAGTGTTCTGTAAACATGAATTGGCAGTGGTACTCTTCTCACTGTAGCCAGGTTTGTGTGTGTTTGGATGTGCTGTGCAATGTTCTGTAAACAATAATTGGTAGTGGCACTCTTCTCATTGTAGCCAGGTTTGTTTGTGTGGACGTACTTTGCAGTGTTCTGTAAACATTAATTGGCAGTGGTACTTGTTTCTCTGTAGTCAGGTTTGTGTGTGTGGATGTACTGTGCATTGTTCTATAAACATTAAATGGTTATGGTACTCTTCTCACTGTTGCCAGGTTTGTGCGTGTTGATGTACTGTGCAGTGTTGTGCAAACATTAATTGGTAGTGATACCCTTCTCACTGTAGCTAGTTTTGATTGTGTGTGGATGTGCTGTGCAGTGTTCTGCAACCATTAATTGGTAATGGTACTCTTCTCACTGTAGCCAAATTTGTGTGTGTGCATGTACTGCGCAGTGTTCTGTAAAATTAATTGGTAGTGGTACTCTTCTCGCTATAGCCAGGTTTGTGTGTGTTTGGACGTGCTCTGCATTTTTCTGCAAAGATTCATTGCTAGTGGCACTGTTCTCATTGTAGCCTATTTTCTGTGTGGATGTACTGTGCAGTCTTCTGTAAATATTAATTGACAGTGGTACTCTTTTCACTGTAGCCAGGTTTGTGTGTGTGGATGTACTGTGCATTGTTCTATAAACATTAATTGGTAGTGGTACTCCTCTCACTTTAACCAGGTTTGTGTGTGTGGATGTACGGTGCAGTGTTCTGCAAACATTAATTGGTAGTGGTACTCTTCTCACTGTAGCCAGGTTTGTGTGTGTGTGTGTGTGTGTGTGTGTGAATGTGCTGTGCAGTGTTCTGAAAACATTAAATGGTAGTGGTACTCTTCTCACTGTAGCCAGTTTTGTATGTGTGGATGTACTATGCAGTGTTCTGTAAACATTAATTGATAATGGTACTCCTCTCACTGTAGCCATGTGTGTGTGTGTGTGTGTGTGTGTGTGTGTGTGTGTGTGTGTGTGTGTGTGTGTGTGTGTGTGTGGATGTGCTGTGCAGTGTTCTGTAAACATTAAGTGGTAGTGGTACTCTTATCCTTGTAACCAGGCTTGTGTGGGTGGATGTGCTGTGCAGAGTTCTGTAAATATTAATTGGTAGTGGTACTCTTCTCACTGTAGCCAGGTGTGTGTTCATGGATGTGCTGTGCAGTGTTCTGTAAACATTAATTTATAGTGGCACTCTTCTCACTGTAGCCAGGTTTGTGTGTGTGGATGTACTGTGCAGTGTTCTATAAATATTAATTGGTTGTGGTACTCTTCTAACTGAGCCAAGTTTGTGTGTGTGGATGTGCTGTGCAGTGTTCTGTAAACATTGCTTGGTAATGGTGCTCTTCTCACTGTATCAAGGTTTGTGTGCATTTGGATGTGCTGAGCAGTGCTCTGTAAACATTAATTGGTAGTAGTACACTTCTCGTAGCCAGGTTTGTGTGCATGGATGTGATATGCAGTGTTCTGTAAACATTAATTGGCAGTGGTCCTCTTTTCACTGTAGCCAGGTTTGTGTGTGTGGATCTACTGTGCATTGTTTTATAAACATTAATTGGTTGTGGTTCCCTTTTCACTGTAGCCTGGTTTGTGTGGGTGAATGTGCTGTGCAGTGTTGTATAAACATTAATTGGTAGTGGTACTCTTCTCACTGTAGCCTTGTTTTTGTGTGTGAATGTGCTATGCAGTATTTTGTAAACATTAATTGGTAGTGGTATTCTTCTCACTGTAGCCAGGTTTTGTGTATGGATGTACTGTGCAGTGTTATTTAAACATTAATTGGTAGTGGTACTCTTCTCACTGTAGCCATGTTTGCTTGTGATTGTGTGGATGTGCTGTGCAGTGTTCTGTAAACATTAATTGGCAGTGGTACTCTTCTCATTGTAGCCAGCGTTGTTTGTGTTGATGTACTGTGCAGTGCTCTGTAAACATTAATTGGTATTGGTACTCCTCGCAGTGTAGCCAGGCGTGTGTGTGTGTGGATGTGTTGTACAGTGTTCTGCAAACATTAATTGGTAGTGCTACTCTTCTCACTTTAGCCAGATTTCTGTGTGTGGATGTACTGTGCAGTGTTCTGTAAACACTAATTGGTAGTGGTACTCTTCTCACTTTAGCCAAGTTTGTGTGTATTGATGTGCTGTGCATTGTACTGTAAAAATTAATTGGTAGTGTACTCTTCTTACCGTAGCCAGGTTTGGGTGTGTTTGGATGTGCTGTGCAGTGTTCAGTAAACAATAATTGGTAGTGGTACTCTTCTCATTGTAGCCAGGTTTGTTTTTGTGGATGTACTGTGCAGTGTTCTGTAAATATTAATTGGCAGTGGTACTCTTTTCACTGTAGTCATGTTTGTGTGTGTGTGGATGTACTGTGCATTGTTCTATAAACATTAATTGGTCATGGTACTCTTCTCACTGTTGCCAGGTTTGTGTGTGTGGATGTATTGTGCAGTGTTCTGCAAACATTAATTGGTAGTGATACTCTTCTCACTGTAGCTAGTTTTGTGAGTGTGTGGATGTGCTGTGCAGTATTCTGTAAACATTAATGTGTAGTGGTACTCTTCTCACTGTAGTTAGATTTGTGTGTGTGGATGTGCTGTGCAGTGTTCTGTAAACATTAATTGATAGTGGTACTCTTCTCACTGGAACCAGGCTTGTGTGTGTGGATGTAATGTGCAGTCTTCTGTAAACATTAATTGCTAGTGGTACTCTTCTCAATGTAGCCAGGTTTGTGTGTGTTTGGATGTGCTGTGCAGTGTTCTGTAAACATCAGTTGGTAGTGGTACTCTTCTCACTGTAGCCAAGTTTGTGTGTGTGTGTGTGTGTGTGTGTGTGTGTGTGTGTGTGTGTGTGTGTGTGTGTGTGTGTGTGTGTGTGGATGTACTGTGCATTGTTCTATAAACATTAATTGGTAGTGGTTCTCTTCTCACTGTAGCCTGGTTTGTGTGGGTGAATGTGCTGTGCAGTGTTGTGTAAACACTAATTGGTAGTGGTACATTTCTTACTGTAGCCAGGTTTGTGTGTGTGGATGTTCTGTGCAGAGTTTTGTAAACATTAATTGGTAGTGGTACTCTTCTCACTGTAGCCAGGTTTTGTGTGTGGATGTTCTATGCAGTGTTCTGTAAACATTAATTGGTAGTGGTATACTTCTCACTGTAGCCAGGTTTGTGTGTGTGGATGTACTGTGCAGTGTTTTTTGCACTTTAATTGGTAGTGGTACTCTTCTCACTTTAGCCAGGTTTGTGTGTGGATGTGCTGTGCAGTGTTCTGTAAACATTAATTGGTAGTGCTACTCTTCTCACTGTAGCCATGTTTGCTTGTGTTTGTGGATGTGCTGTGCAGTGTTCTGTAAACATTTATTGGTAGTGGTACTCTTCTCATTGTAGCCAGGTTTGCTTGTTTGGATGTACTGTAGCATTGTTTGTGTGGGTTGATGTGTTGTGCAGTGTTCTGTAAACATTAATTGGTAGTGGTACTCTTCTCACTGTAGCTAGGAGTGTGTGTGCATGGATGTATTGTGCAGTGTTCTGTAAACATCAATTAGTAGTGCTACTCTTCTCACTATAGCCAGATTTCTGTGTGTGGATGTACTGTGCAGTGTTCTGTAAACATTAATTGGTAGTGGTTCTCTTCTCACTGTAGCCAGGTTTGTGTGTGTTTGGCTGTGCTGCGCAGTGTTTTGTAAAAATAATTGGTAGTGGTACTCTTCTCATTGTAGCCAGGTTTGTTTGTGTGGACGTACTGTGCAGTGTTCTGTAAACATTAATTGGCAGTGGTACTCTTTTCTCTGTAGTCAGGTTATGTGTGTGGATGCACTGTGCATTGTTCTATAAACATTAAGTGGTTATGGTACTCTTCTCACTGTTGCCAGGTTTGTGTGTTCTGATGTACTGTGCAGTGTTCTGCAAACATTAATTGGTAGTGATACCCTTCTCACTGTAGCTAGTTTTGTGTGTGTGTGGATGTGCTGTGCAGTGTTCTGCAAACATTAATTGGTAGTGGTACTCTTCTCACTGTAGCCAGGTTTGTGTGTGTTTAGATGTGCTGTGCAGTGTTCTGTAAACAATAATTGGTTGTGGTACTTTTCTCATTGTAGCCAGGTTTGTTTGTGTGGATGTACTGTGCAGTGTTCTGTAAACATTAATTGGCAGTGGTACTCTTTTCTCTGTAGTCAGGTTTGTGTGCGTGGATCTACTGTGCATTGTTCTATAAACATTAAGTGGTTATGGTACTCTTCTTACTGTTGCCAGGTTTGTGTGTGCTGATGTACTGTGCAGTGTTCTGCAAACATTAATTTGTAGTGATACCCTTCTCACTGTAGCTAGTTTTGTGTGTGTGGATGTGCTGTGCAGTGTCCTGCAAACATTAATTGGCAGTGGTACTCTTCTCACTGTAGCCAAATTTGTGTGTGTGTGGATGTACTGTGCAGTGTTCTGTAAACATTAATTTGTAGTGGTACTCTTCTCACGTTAGCCAAGTTTGTGTGTGTGTGTGTGTGGATGTCCTGTGCTGTGTTCTGTAAAAATTAGTTGATAGTGGTACTCTTCTCGCTGTAGCCAGGTTTGTGTGTGTGTTTGGACATGCTGTGCACTTTTCTGAAATGAATAATTGCCAGTGGCACTCTTCTCATTGTAGCCTATTTTTTGTGTGGATGTACTGTGCAGTGTTCTGTAAATATTAATTGGCAGTGGTACTCTTTTCACTGTAGCCAGGTTTGTGTGTGTGGATGTATTCTGCAGTGTTTTTTAAACATTAATTGGTAGAGGTACTCTTCTCACTGTAGCCATGTTTGCTTTTGTGTTTGTGGATGTGCTGTGCAGTGTTCTGTAAACATTTATTGGTAGTGGTACTCTTCTCATTGTAACCAGGTTTGCTTGTGTGGATGTACTGCAGCATTGTTTGTGTGGGTTGATGTGTTGTGCAGTGTTATGTAAACATTAATTGGTAGTGGTACTCTTCTCACTGTAGCTAGGAGTGTGTGTGCATGGATGTGTTGTGCAGTGTTCTGTAAACATTAATTGATAGTGCTACTCTTCTCACTGTAGCCAGATTTGTGTGTGTGGATGTACTGTGCAGTGTTCTGTAGACATTAATTGGTAGTGGTACTCTTCTCACTGTAGCCATGTTTGTGTGTGTTTGGATGTGCTGTGCAGTGTTCTGTAAAAATTAATTGGTAGTGGTACTCTTCTCACTGTAGCTAGGAGTGTGTGTGCGTGGATGTGTTGTGCAGTGTTCTGTAAACATTAATTGATAGTGCTACTCTTTTCACTGTAGCCAGATTTGTGTGTGTGGATGTACTGTGCAGTGTTCTGTAGACATTAATTGGTAGTGGTACTCTTCTCACTGTAGCCATGTTTATGTGTGTTTGGATGTGCTGTACAGTGTTCTGTAAAAAAATAGTTGGTAGTGGTGCTCTTCTTGCTGTAGCCAGGTTTGTGTGTGTTTGGATATGTTGTGCACTTTTCTGCAAAGATTAATTGCTAGTGACACTCTTCTCATTGTAGCCTATTTTTTGTGTGGATGTACTGTGCAGTGTTCTGTAAATATTAATTGGCAGTGGTACTCTTTTCACTGTAGCCAGCTTTGTGTATGTGGATGTACTGTGCATTGTTCTATAAACATTAATTGGTAGTGGTACTCCTCTCACTGTAATCTGGTTTGTGTGTGTGGATGTACTTTGCAGTGTTCTGAAAACATTAATTGGTAGTGGTACTCTTCTCACTGTACCTAGGTTTGGGTGTGTGGATGTGCTGTGCAGTGTTATGTAAGTATTAATTGGTAGTGGAACTCTTCTCACTGTATCCAGGTGTGTGTGTGGATGTTCTGTGTGGTTTTCTGTAAACATTAATTGGTAGTGGTACTCTTCTCATTGTAGCCAGGTTTGTGTGTGTGGATGGGCTGTGCAGTGTTTTATAAACATTAATTGGTAGTGGTACTTTTCCCACTGTAGCCAGTTTTGGGTGTGTGGATGCGCTGTGCAGTGTTCTGTAAACATTAATTGGTAGTGGTACTCTTCTCACTGGAACCAGGCTTGTGTGTGCGGATGTAATGTGCAGTCTTCTGTAAACATTAATTGCTAGTGGTACTCTTCTCACTGTAGCCAGGTTTGTGTGGGTGGATGTGCTTTGCATTTTTCTGTAAACATTAATTGGTAGTAGTACTCTTCTCACTGTTGCCAGGTTTGCGTGTGTGTGTGAATGTGCTGTGCAGTGTTCTGTAAACATTAATTGGTAGTAGTACTCTTCTTACTATAGCCAGGTTTGTGTGTGTGTGTGAATGTGCTGTGCAGTGTTCTGTAAACATTAATTGGCAGTGGTACTCTTCTCATTGTAGCCAGCGTTGTTTGTGTTGATGTACTGTAGTCAGGTTTGTGAGGGTTGATGTGCTGTGCAGTGTTCTGTAAACATTAATTGGTATTGGTACTCTTCTCACTGTAGCCAGGTGTGTGTGTGTGTGTGTGTGTGTGTGTGTGTGTGTGTGCGTGTGTGTGTGGATGTGTTGTACAGTGTTCTGCAAACATTAATTGGTAGTGCTACTCTTCTCACTTTAACCAGATTTCTGTGTGTGGATGTACTGTGCAGTGTTCTGTAAACACTAATTGGTAGTGGTACTCTTTTCACTTTAGCCAAGTTTGTGTGTATTGATGTGCTGTGCATTGTACTGTAAAAATTAATTGGTAGTGTACTCTTCTTACCGTAGCCAGGTTTGTGTGTGTTTGGATGTGCTGTGCAGTGTTCAGTAAACAATAATTGGTAGTGGTACTCTTCTCATTGTAGCCAGGTTTGTTTTTGTGGATGTACTGTGCAGTGTTCTGTAAATATTAATTGGCAGTGGTACTCTTTTCACTGTAGTCATGTTTGTGTGTGTGGATGTACTGTGCATTGTTCTATAAACATTAATTGGTCATGGTACTCTTCTCACTGTTGCCAGGTTTGTGTGTGTGGATGTATTGTGCAGTGTTCTGCAAACATTAATTGGTAGTGATACTCTTCTCACTGTAGCTAGTTTTGTGAGTGTGTGGATGTGCTGTGCAGTATTCTGTAAACATTAATGTGTAGTGGTACTCTTCTCACTGTAGTTAGATTTGTGTGTGTGGATGTACTGTGCAGTGTTCTGTAAAAATTAATTGGTAGTGGTACTCTTCTCACTGTAGCTAGGAGTGTGTGTGCATGGATGTGTTGTGCAGTGTTCTGTAAACATTAATTAGTAGTGCTACTCTTCTCACTATAGCCAGATTTCTGTGTGTGGATGTACCGTGCAGTGTTCTGTAAACATTAATTGGTAGTGGTTCTCTTCTCACTGTAGCCAGGTTTGTGTGTGTTTGGCTGTGCTGCGCAGTGTTTTGTAAAAATAATTGGTAGTGGTACTCTTCTCATTGTAGCCAGGTTTGTTTGCGTGGACGTACTGTGCAGTGTTCTGTAAACATTAATTGGCAGTGGTACTCTTTTCTCTGTAGTCAGGTTATGTGTGTGGATGCACTGTGCATTGTTCTATAAACATTAAGTGGTTATGGTACTCTTCTCACTGTTGCCAGGTTTGTGTGTTCTGATGTACTGTGCAGTGTTCTGCAAACATTAATTGGTAGTGATACCCTTCTCACTGTAGCTAGTTTTGTGTGTGTGTGGATGTGCTGTGCAGTGTTCTGCAAACATTAATTGGTAGTGGTACTCTTCTAACTGTAGCCAGGTTTGTGTGTGTTTGGATGTGCTGTGCAGTGTTTTGTAAAAATTAATTGGTAGTGTTACTCTTCTCACTGTAGCCAGGTTTGTGTGTGTTTAGATGTGCTGTGCAGTGTTCTGTAAACAATAATTGGTTGTGGTACTTTTCTCATTGTAGCCAGGTTTGTTTGTGTGGATGTACTGTGCAGTGTTCTGTAAACATTAATTGGCAGTGGTACTCTTTTCTCTGTAGTCAGGTTTGTGTGCGTGGATCTACTGTGCATTGTTCTATAAACATTAAGTGGTTATGGTACTCTTCTTACTGTTGCCAGGTTTGTGTGTGCTGATGTACTGTGCAGTGTTCTGCAAACATTAATTTGTAGTGATACCCTTCTCACTGTAGCTAGTTTTGTGTGTGTGTGGATGTGCTGTGCAGTGTCCTGCAAACATTAATTGGCAGTGGTACTCTTCTCACTGTAGCCAAATGTGTGTGTGTGTGGATGTACTGTGCAGTGTTCTGTAAACATTAATTTGTAGTGGTACTCTTCTCACGTTAGCCAAGTTTGTGTGTGTGTGTGTGTGTGGATGTCCTGTGCTGTGTTCTGTAAAAATTAGTTGGTAGTGGTACTCTTCTCGCTGTAGCCAGGTTTGTGTGTGTGTTTGGACATGCTGTGCACTTTTCTGAAATGAATAATTGCCAGTGGCACTCTTCTCATTGTAGCCTATTTTTTGTGTGGATGTACTGTGCAGTGTTCTGTAAATATTAATTGGCAGTGGTACTCTTTTCACTGTAGCCAGGTTTGTGTGTGTGGATGTATTCTGCAGTGTTTTTTAAACATTAATTGGTAGAGGTATTCTTCTCACTGTAGCCATGTTTGCTTTTGTGTTTGTGGATGTGCTGTGCAGTGTTCTGTAAACATTTATTGGTAGTGGTACTCTTCTCATTGTAGCCAGGTTTGCTTGTGTGGATGTACTGTAGCATTGTTTGTGTGGGTTGATGTGTTGTGCAGTGTTATGTAAACATTAATTGGTAGTGGTACTCTTCTCACTGTAGCTAGGAGTGTGTGTGCGTGGATGTGTTGTGCAGTGTTCTGTAAACATTAATTGATAGTGCTACTCTTCTCACTGTAGCCAGATTTGTGTGTGTGGATGTACTGTGCAGTGTTCTGTAGACATTAATTGGTAGTGGTACTCTTCTCACTGTAGCCATGTTTGTGTGTGTTTGGATGTGCTGTGCAGTGTTCTGTAAAAATTAATTGGTAGTGGTACTCTTCTCACTGTAGCTAGGTGTGTGTGCGTGGATGTGTTGTGCAGTGTTCTGTAAACATTAATTGATAGTGCTACTCTTCTCACTGTAGCCAGATTTGTGTGTGTGGATGTACTGTGCAGTGTTCTGTAGACATTAATTGGCAGTGGTACTCTTCTCACTGTAGCCATGTTTATGTGTGTTTGGATGTGCTGTACAGTGTTCTGTAAAAAATAGTTGGTAGTGGTGCTCTTCTTGCTGTAGCCAGGTTTGTGTGTGTTTGGATATGTTGTGCACTTTTCTGCAAAGATTAATTGCTAGTGACACTCTTCTCATTGTAGCCTATTTTTTGTGTGGATGTACTGTGCAGTGTTCTGTAAACATTAATTGGCAGTGGTACTCTTTTCTCTGTAGTCAGGTTTGTGTGCGTGGATCTACTGTGCATTGTTCTATAAACATTAAGTGGTTATGGTACTCTTCTTACTGTTGCCAGGTTTGTGTGTGCTGATGTACTGTGCAGTGTTCTGCAAACATTAATTTGTAGTGATACCCTTCTCACTGTAGCTAGTTTTGTGTGTGTGTGGATGTGCTGTGCAGTGTCCTGCAAACATTAATTGGCAGTGGTACTCTTCTCACTGTAGCCAAATTTGTGTGTGTGTGGATGTACTGTGCAGTGTTCTGTAAACATTAATTTGTAGTGGTACTCTTCTCACGTTAGCCAAGTTTGTGTGTGTGTGTGTGTGTGGCTGTCCTGTGCTGTGTTCTGTAAAAATTAGTTGGTAGTGGTACTCTTCTCGCTGTAGCCAGGTTTGTGTGTGTGTTTGGACATGCTGTGCACTTTTCTGAAATGAATAATTGCCAGTGGCACTCTTCTCATTGTAGCCTATTTTTTGTGTGGATGTACTGTGCAGTGTTCTGTAAATATTAATTGGCAGTGGTACTCTTTTCACTGTAGCCAGGTTTGTGTGTGTGGATGTATTCTGCAGTGTTTTTTAAACATTAATTGGTAGAGGTACTCTTCTCACTGTAGCCATGTTTGCTTTTGTGTTTGTGGATGTGCTGTGCAGTGTTCTGTAAACATTTATTGGTAGTGGTACTCTTCTCATTGTAGCCAGGTTTGCTTGTGTGGATGTACTGTAGCATTGTTTGTGTGGGTTGATGTGTTGTGCAGTTTTATGTAAACATTAATTGGTAGTGGTACTCTTCTCACTGTAGCTAGGAGTGTGTGTGCGTGGATGTGTTGTGCAGTGTTCTGTAAACATTAATTGATAGTGCTACTCTTCTCACTGTAGCCAGATTTGTGTGTGTGGATGTACTGTGCAGTGTTCTGTAGACATTAATTGGTAGTGGTACTCTTCTCACTGTAGCCATGTTTGTGTGTGTTTGGATGTGCTGTGCAGTGTTCTGTAAAAATTAATTGGTAGTGGTACTCTTCTCACTGTAGCTAGGAGTGTGTGTGCGTGGATGTGTTGTGCAGTGTTCTGTAAACATTAATTGATAGTGCTACTCTTCTCACTGTAGCCAGATTTGTGTGTGTGGATGTACTGTGCAGTGTTCTGTAGACATTAATTGGTAGTAGTACTCTTCTCACTGTAGCCATGTTTATGTGTGTTTGGATGTGCTGTACAGTGTTCTGTAAAAAATAGTTGGTAGTGGTGCTCTTCTTGCTGTAGCCAGGTTTGTGTGTGTTTGGATATGTTGTGCACTTTTCTGCAAAGATTAATTGCTAGTGACACTCTTCTCATTGTAGCCTATTTTTTGTGTGGATGTACTGTGCAGTGTTCTGTAAATATTAATTGGCAGTGGTACTCTTTTTACTGTAGCCAGCTTTGTGTGTGTGGATGTACTGTGCATTGTTCTATAAACATTAATTGGTAGTGGTACTCCTCTCACTGTAATCTGGTTTGTGTGTGTGGATGTACTTTGCAGTGTTCTGAAAACATTAATTGGTAGTGGTACTCTTCTCACTGTAGCTAGGTTTGTGTGTGTGGATGTGCTGTGCAGTGTTATGTAAGTATTAATTGGTAGTGGAACTCTTCTCACTGTATCCAGGTGTGTGTGTGGATGTTCTGTGTGGTTTTCTGTAAACATTAATTGGTAGTGGTACTCTTCTCATTGTAGCCAGGTTTGTGTGTGTGGATGGGCTGTGCAGTGTTTTATAAACATTAATTGGTAGTGGTACTTTTCCCACTGTAGCCAGTTTTGGGTGTGTGGATGCGCTGTGCAGTGTTCTGTAAACATTAATTGGTAGTGGTACTCTTCTCACTGGAACCAGGCTTGTGTGTGCAGATGTAATGTGCAGTCTTCTGTAAACATTAATTGCTAGTGGTACTCTTCTCACTGTAGCCAGGTTTGTGTGGGTGGATGTGCTTTGCATTTTTCTGTAAACATTAATTGGTAGTAGTACTCTTCTCACTGTTGCCAGGTTTGCGTGTGTGTGTGAATGTGCTGTGCAGTGTTCTGTAAACATTAATTGGTAGTAGTACTCTTCTTTCTATAGCCAGGTTTGTGTGTGTGTGTGAATGTGCTGTGCAGTGTTCTGTAAACATTAATTGGTAGTGGTACTCTTCTCACTGTTGCCAGGTTTGCGTGTGTGTGGATGTATTGTGCAATATTCTGTAAACATTAGTTGGTAGTGGTACTTATCTTACTGTAGCCAGCTTTTTGTGTGTGGATGTGCTGTGCAGTGTTCTGTAAACTTTAATTGGTAGTGGCACTCTTCTCACTGTAGCCAGGTCTGTGTTTGTGGATGTAATGTGAATTGTTCTATAAACATTAATTGGTAGTGGTACTCTTCTCACGATAGCCAGGTTTGTGTGTGTGGATGTGCCGTGCAGTGTTCTGTAAACATTAATTGGCAGTTGTACTCTTCTCACTGTGGCCAAGTTTGCTTGTGTGGATGTACTGTGCAGTGTTCTGTAAACATTAATTGGTAGTGGTACTCTTATCAATGTAGCCAAGTGTCTGCATGTGGATGTACTGTGCATTGTTCTATCAACATTAATTGGTAGTTGTACTCTTCTCACTGTTGTCAGGTTTGTCTGTTTGGATGTGCTGTCCAGTGTTCTGCAACCATTAATTGGTAGTGATACTCTTCTCACTGTGGCCAGGTTTGTGTGTGTGGATGTATTATGCATTGTTCTATAAACATTAATTGGTAGAGGTACTCTTCTTACCATAGCCAGGTGTGTGTGTGGATGTGCTGTGCAGTGTTCTGTAAACATTAATTGGTAGTGGTACTGTTACCACTGTAGCCCAGTGTCTGCATGTGGATGTACTGTGCATTGTTCTATAAACATTAATTGGTAGTGGTACTCTTCTCACTGTGGCCAGGTTTGCTTGTGTGGATGTACTGTGCAGTGTTCTGTAAACATTAATTGGTAGTGGTACTGTTACCACTGTAGCCAGGTTTCTGCATTTAGATGTACTGTGCATTGTTCTATAGATAATAATTGGTAGTGGTGCTCTTCTCACTGTTGTCAGGTTTGTGTGTCTAGATGTGCTGTGCAGTATTCTGTAAGCATTAATTGGTAGTGATACTCTTCTCACTGTAGCCAGGTTTGTGTGTGTGGCTGTACTGTGCACTGTTCTGTAAACATTAATTGGTAGTGGTACTCTTCTCACTGTAGCCAGGTTTGTGTGTGTGTGTGCATGTGCTGTGCAGTGTTCTGTAAACATTAAATGGTAGTGGTACTCTTCTTACTGTAGCCAGGTTTGTGTGTGTGTGGATATGCTGTGCAGTGTTCGGTAAACATTAATTTGTAGTGGTACTCTTCTCACTGTAGCTAGGTTTGCATGTGTGGATGTACTGTGCAGAGTTCTGTAAACATTAATTGGTAATGGTACTCTTCTCCCTGTAGCTATATGTGAGTGTGTGCAGATTTGCTGTGCAGTGTTCTGTAAATATTAATTGGTAGTGGTACTCTTCTCACTGTAGCCAGGATTCTGTGGGTGGTTGTGTTGTGCAGTGTTCTGTAAACATTAATTGGTAGTGGTTCTCTTCTCACTGTAGCCAGGTGTGTGTGCAGGGATGTGCTGTGCAGTGTTCTGTAAACATTAATTTGTAGTGGTACTCTTCTCACTGTAGCCAGGTTTGTGTGTGTGGCTGTACTGTGCACTGTTCTGTAAACATTAATTGGTAGTGGTACTCTTCTCACTGTAGCCAGGTTTGTGTGTGTGTGTGCATGTGCTGTGCAGTGTTCTGTAAACATTAAATGGTAGTGGTACTCTTCTTACTGTAGCCAGGTTTGTGTGTGTGTGGATATGCTGTGCAGTGTTCGGTAAACATTAATTTGTAGTGGTACTCTTCTCACTGTAGCTATGTTTGCATGTGTGGATGTACTGTGCAGAGTTCTGTAAACATTAATTGGTAATGGTACTCTTCTCCCTGTAGCTATGTGTGAGTGTGTGCAGATTTGCTGTGCAGTGTTCTGTAAATATTAATTGGTAGTGGTACTCTTCTCACTGTAGCCAGGATTCTGTGGGTGGTTGTGTTGTGCAGTGTTCTGTAAACATTAATTGGTAGTGGTTCTCTTCTCACTGTAGCCAGGTGTGTGTGCAGGGATGTGCTGTGCAGTGTTCTGTAAACATTAATTTGTAGTGGTACTCTTCTCACTGTAGCCAGGTTTGTGTGTGTGGATGTTGGATGCTTAGTGTGTTGAAATATATAACTGCAATATGCAGGTTTAGTGCATTAAGGGTTAAAGGAAGTTAATACATTTATTCTGCTTATTCTGTGTGAAAATATGCAGCTGCTAGAAGCTCTGAAAAGGAACAATGGATGTCTGTAAATCCACCATGGTCAGCAGAATGTGTATTGAGGCCAGGGCTGTACCATGAATGTATCATTTCAGAACTAGAGAAAGAATTGTGAGAAACTAAGGAAAGCTGAAACAAGCCCAAGGCCAGGTTGTTTTTTTCAAATATGTTTTTGCAAGACAGCAATTATCTGACCATGTCAGCAGCAAATCTAATAATAGCATCTTTCTGTGAACTTGCAGAAAACTGTATAAAAACTGTAGGCTGAACTATGGAAAATCAGACAAAACTTGTGCCTACATGCTTTGTCTCCTTGCTGCAAGTAATAAAGGGTGCCTTGCTTGAACCTAACGTGCATTGATCTTTGTGTTTTGTTTTACAGATTGGTCCTTCGGACTGGAAACCCTCTCTTCACTTCAGATCAGACGACCAGGTGGCTGAAACCGTACGGGGAAGAAACCAAATCGGTTCTTCTGATATGTAAAGTCCTCCGACTGAATTGTCGTCAAAAGAGGCCAGCCACTTTCTGATCTGTGACTGAAGGACGGGTTTTCCACGAATCAGCGATCAATCATGTGGGCTCAGGTAAGGTGAATCTACTTTTTTTCTGTTTCAGGATCAGGGACTAGATGTGTATTGTTTTTTGTCAGATTGTATTTTTCTTACAGTCAGGGATAGGAAAGGTGCTGCCTTGTCATAGATCAGGAAAAACAGAATAAGTAGACTTTAGGCAGTCATTCTGAAGAGACTATAACAAAATCCGTGGTACACGTTAAAACTACAGAATCAAGGTGAAGTTACGTAACAATCAAAGATAAAGGAAAATGGGTAATAACTGTACAAAAACACCCCGAGACCCACCGTTAATGGAAGATGCAACATATATGCAGTCACAGCGCACAGACGTTAGATACTTTTCAAAATGGGTTATTAAATACGAATTTGATGGAAAATTAGAAAAATCCTCACTCATCAAACTTATTAAACAACTTAAAACTGATTCTACAGGTCAGGTAAAAAAGCAACGACAGTTAGGAATTCCCCAGGCACACAGGTGGCTGGAGGAAGTAAACCGTAGGGACCAAAAGAACAAGGATTCAAAGACAATGTTTTTAGATAGGGAGGATAACAACCTAGTAATAGCATCAGCACCTCCGCCTCCCCCTCCCTTACCAGAATATGGAGCGAGTAGACAGGTTGATCCACCCCCACTATATCCTGTGGTCACTGAGGACAGGGACACTATAAAACTGAAACTAGCTAAAATAAAGGATCCCATTGAAACTAGGTCCCGAACAAAAGCAGGTAATCGAGAGTCATGGCAGAAATCTAAAGACACACAACCTGCAGGAGAAGAAGAAGAGGAAATATGTCCACTCATAGAAGTACCGAACCCTCAAGCAGGGCAGGATAATCAGGATCCAACCAACTTAGTATATAGACCATGGACTCCGGAAGATATCTGGAAAGCTACAGAAGGGATTCGCCATCTGAAAATTAATTTTAGAAAATTTTCAGATGATTTACAAGGAATGAGGCTAAGTTATCATTTAAACGGGGAAGAGATGCATGGATCATGCAATCCCAAATAAAACCAAGACCCAATCCTCCAAAGGCAGACGTCCTGTCTGGTGGACCCCAGCCATAAACAAACTATACAATAGAAGGAGGAAGCTACTACATGATAGAGCAAAATCCCAAAAAGGGAAGGCATCTCTGATCAGTATTAGCAAAAAACTATGGGCACTCATAAAATCGTCTAAGGCTAGCTTCGAGAGAAAAATTGTACAGGACACTAAGGATAATCACAAGGCTTTCTTTAGTTATGTTAGGAACCTGGGTGGGAATTCCCAGATATGCTCAGAATTGGTCCAAAATGACAAAAAATACACCGAACCCACAGACATTGCCAACATCCTAGCTGACAGGTTCAGCGCAAACACTCCCCCCACCAAAAGGGCAAATATCTATCCCAGCAGAGTGCTGCCCCCCCTGACATCTCAGACGCTCAGGTAAGAGCCGCTCTCTCCAAAGCAAAAAACACAGCATCAATGGGACCAGACGGTGTCCCAGGCTGCGTCCTACATGAACTCCAAGAAGAGCTAAACCCAAACATAAAACTACTGTTCAATCTCAGCCTTACTACAGGATATGTACCCAAAGAGTGGGGTACAGCAACAGTGGTCCCTCTCCACAAAGGTGGTGCCTCAACGGATCCTGGAAACTATCGCCCCATAAGCCTGACTAGCTTGGTCTGCAAAGTTATGGAAAGGATCATCATGGACCTAATAAATAAAGATATTGGGGACCTACAGACACTGGATCCTACCCAGTTCGGCTTTGTTAAGGACAGATCCTGCCTCTTAAACCTGGTCGATTTCTTTGAAACAGTCACCAAGGCCATTGACGAGGGGAAGGTGGTCCACACAGCCCATCTGGACCTCGCAAAAGCCTTCGATACAATACCCCACTTGGGCATTATAGATAAGCTCACCAGCTTAAATATAAACCCCTGTGTCACTAGATGGGTTGCAAACTGGCTCAGAACCCACATGGTTAGAATTGCTGTAGCCATGTCAGACTCCAAACCAGTTACAAGTGGCGTCCACAAGGCTCAGTCCTGGGACCTCTCTTGTTTGGTATATATTTCTTGGAGGTACAGGCCAACATGGAAGGACTGTGGCTGACCAAGTTCGCAGATGACTGCAAACTGGGTGCCATAATCGACTCTCCAGCCGACACAAGCATCCTCCAAAAGGGCCTCATAGAAACAGACAACTGGTGCCAGAGCCATGGCCTCAAGCTAAACACCAAAAAGTGTATAGTCATCCCCTTTGGCAAAAACAAAGTGCCCACAAATTACCACATAAGTGGTAATCCATTAAGTACAGAAGAAGTAATTAGGGACCTGGGGACCCAAGTTGATAGCAATCTCTCATTTGACAACCACGTGGCCAAAGTGGTTAGAAAAATATTTTATATAGCCCACCTAATCATGAAGGGATTCACATCTAGATCAGGGGAGGTCATCGTGCCTCTTTACTCATCCCTCATCAGGCCCATAATTGAGTACAATGCCCCTTTTGGGATGTACCTTGCCAGACACCTGCAGCAACTGGAAAGACCTCAAAGGTACCTCAACAAGAGGATCAAATGGCTCAAACAGATGCCATATGCTGCCCGGTTAAAGAAACTCCAGCTCTACTCAGTGGCATACCGCCTGCTCAGAGGCGATCTGTGCCTGACGTATAAAGCCATGTCCAACCTGGAATTAATGGACATGCTGCACCTCATAAAATCCAAATCCCATCGAGCTACGTGCTCTAGAGACTTGAACCTCAGCACTGAAATAAATAGGACATTCTGGAGGGACAGATTCATAACCCAGAGGCTCCCTTCACTCTGGAATAAAATCCCAGTCCAGGTTAGGCAGAGTCCCTCATTGACTCTCTTCAAGAGGAATCTTGATGAGTGGATGGGAGATTATAGGTTTACCCCGGGTATCACTTCTGTGTCACTGTTAGACAGAGGCACAGTATACTAACCTCGAAAAAGGGCATAGCAAAATTAATTTAAAATGGGTGGCGAAAGCCAAACACACTCTGGCTAGGCTTATAAATGCCCTAGGGCAGATAGCCTAGTATGAACCTATGAACCTATGAACCTATGAAATAGAAAGGGTAGTTCGACAAATTGTAGGGCCAGATTGGTACATGATTTGTGGCAATTGGAATCCTCGTGATGCTGAACAAAACCCCCTTCCTCATAGCAGTGCAGATTTAGACGCTAGAGTAAAAGGACTTACAGACCGCATCTCTGAAAAATGGAAACCTAGGGCAGACTGGACGTGCATTAATCAATGCATCCAACAGGAGGGTGAGACAGTTGACCGATATTTCGCTAGGCTGCTGGAATGTTTTAACAACCACTGTGGGATGCAGGTCCCCAAAGACCAAAAACAAGATTCCCCATATGAACAGCAGTTGAAAAATGCATTTTTAAAAGGTAGTAGTGCACCTATAAGCAGTTTTATTACAAAACATATGGTTGATCATTGAACTAGCAGGCTACAATCACTACTCAAATATGCTAGGCATGCTAAAAGGCATTTCAATAGCAAAAAGAAAAAGAAGGCTCAAGTATTTTCTGTAGAGGATGGAGCAGAAGTTTATGTAGTACACCCTGGGAAATAGGGCAGGAAAAATGCACAGAGAGGTAGGCAGTCTGATCAATGATCAGAAGACTTTAAAGGACGTAAAAAAAGGGGTGAATGTTTCAAATGTGGTAAAAAGGGACATTTGGCAAGGGATTGCAGGAAAAATAAGAAAGCAACAACGGAAGACAAGAAAGGTGAAGACTGACTATATGATAGTCAGGAATCATTAGACGGGGCTAGTGCAGAAAGGACAAATGAGAATGTGAAAAGGGAAATAGAGGAAGTACAGGGAATTGATGACGGTGAAGTAGAAGATGAAGTACTAGACTTGGCTTTATTGAGCTTGGAGCTCTACTTAGCAGATACTAAACCAGAAGTTATACTTTTAGTGGAAGGCAGGGAAGTCAAATTTTTGTGCGACTCAGGGGCATCACGAACCCTGATACACCCCTCCAAATTGCCAGAAAACTCAGCATCATCCGATTACATATTAGTCAAAGCAGCTAATGGGCAGCTATATCGGGAGCCCCTCTCCCGCAATATTACAATAACTAATCCTGTTTCGGGATTGACACAGAAAAGTTAGATTGTAGTTTCTGCAAAGTGCCCAGTGAATCTCTTGGGCAGGGATCTCATGCAGTTATTTGGCATAGCAGTAGTCCCAACCATGCAGGGAATGGAAGCACAGTGACAAACTGACACCTTTACGGTGCAATCAGGGGGTGAAATATTTTAATGGTATAGTCAGGACTTGGTCACAACTGGTCCAGGGACTGTGACCAAGGAGCTGATGAACGTAGCTATCAGTAAGTTCCCCTCCCTCGACATTGATAAACAACACCTGTTACATTGTACCCTATATTTTTATAATACACCAGGACCTGATAAGGAATATGAAGAAAGATTATTTAAGAATCATACAAATAGATTGGTACTGCGTAACCTGTACTGGGACACAGAAGCGAATAGTGTAGACAGCTGTTCATTGCCCCAGGAATTTTTAACACTTTATAAATCTAATCGATTACCACATGTTAGCTTGACCAAGAATAAAAATATACAGTGGGCAGACCTAGGGGAGAAAGCCACAAGATGGGAGAAACTAACAGAACTGGAACTGTCAGGACAGGGAATACAAGTACAGAAATTGAATTGGGTGACACAGACCAACTCAGCTGTGCACCTGCATTCTCTCAAAGACAGCTGATGGACGCTCCTACTGAAGGAGGAAGAAAACGCCTTGCGAGATATACCAGAGACACTCTGGTGAACAGGGAAATCAGATGTAGGACTTATCTGTATGGCAGGGCCAGTTAATATCACACTGAAATCAGCATTTAGACCACAGAAAAGACAATACCCCTTAAGGAAAGATGCAGAGGCAGGGATAAAACCTATTATAGCAGCATTGCTTAAGGGAGGGGTGCTAGTGGAATCTCCCGATTCTCCGTGTAATACACCTCTATTTCCAGTTAAAAAAGCCAATGGAGAATGGCGTGTGGTGCAAGATTTGCAAGCTGTGAATGACGCAGTAGTACCAAGGGTGCCTATAGTGCCAGATCCACACACTTTGTTAAATAACTTAAAACCGCAACAAAAATATTTTTCTGTGGTGGATATTAGTAACGCATTCTTTTCAATACCGATACACCCAGATAGCCAGTATTGGCTTGCATTTACATTTCAGGGAAAAAGATACAAATATACGCGACTACCACAGGGATATTGTGAGAGCCCTATGATATTCTCACAAGAAATGTCAAGTAACTTGGCAAGGTTTAATCCACCAAAGGGTAGTCAGGTCTTACTTTATGTTGATGACATTTTGTTGGCAGCCCCCACCCTGCAGGATTGTAGGGAAGATACCGTAGCACTTCTACGATTTTTAGCCACTAAGGGACATAAAGTAAACAAAGATAATCTACAGCTCTGAAGAAAACAGGTTAAGTACCTAGGATATGTGATATCCAAGGAAGGTAGAACTCTAGATGAAGACAGAAAAGTGGCAATCTTGCAGGCACCAAAACCCACCACCAAGAAGGAAATGATGTCCTTCTTGGGAACGACTAATTTCTGTCGAAGCTGGATTCCAAACTATGCCTTGGAAACTGCACCCCTAACTGTTCTTATATATAAGAAGCCTATGGCAGCGCAGGAGTTGTTACAATGGACATCAGAGACAGAATCTGCCTTTTGTAAACTGAAACAATTAATAGCATCCTCTCTAGTTCTGGGATTACCAAATTATCATAAATGATTTTTCCAGACTGTAGATTGCAAGCAGGGTTATATGACATCAGTACTAACACAACAACATGGGGATAAGCAATGCCCCATTGCTTACTATTAATCACAAATAGACCCAGTGGCACGGTCCTTACCCCACTGTGTGCAGGCAGTAGTTGCAGCAGCGATGGCAGTGCAAGCTTCGGCCTCAGTAGTCTTGCTCCACCCCCTCATTCTGAGGGTACCCCACGCAGTCGCGATTATTTTGCTACAAGAAAAGGTGGAATATCTTTCCCCTGCTAGGCATCTCTCCTGCATGGCTATATTGTTGAGCCAACCTCATATGACAATTGAACGATGCACGACTTTGAACCCTTCTACTCTGCTCCCGACCCCTGCAGATGGCACACTGCATTGCTGTCTGCAGGTAATCGAGCAAAAGATATTACCTAGAAAAGAAAGAGGATGCCGAGGTGACATACTATGTGGATGGCTCGTGTAAAAGGGGTCCTGCAGGACATAACCTAGTACGATATGCAGTAGTCTCTGATACTGAGGTTGTAGAAGCAAAATCCTTACCACACAATTTATCTGCACAGGCAGCAGAATTGATTGCCCTGACACGGGCATGTACCATAGCAAGGGGTAAATGTGTAAACATTTTTACTGATAGCCAGTACGCTTTTTCCACTGTACATGTGTTTTCACAACAGTGGAAAAACCGGGGAATGATAACATCTACTTGCAAACCTATAAATCATGCGCAGTTTATTTTAGATCTTTTAGAATCTATTCAGTTACCTCAGAAGGTGGCCACACCAAGCAACAAGATAGGATTTCATAAGGTAATGCAAGAGCTGATACAGCTGCAAAACAAGTAGCTACAGAAGTATTTCTTTTAAACGAGGAATTACAACCCTCTGAAATTCTGAATCTGGATATGTTAAAAACAATGCAGACACTCACTACGCAAGCTGAAAAACAGCAATGGATAAAACAAGAAGCAATCCTCAAAAAGGGGTTGTACATCTCTAAGGAAGGGAAACCAATACTACCCTCTAATTTGTTCTGCTATGTGGCATTGTTGAGCCATGGGCAGTGCCATGTCTCAACAGGGGGGATGATACAGTTGGTAAACCAGGTGTTCACAACATACGGATTTACAAACTATTCTAAAAAAAATGTTTTAATGTGTCAGATTTGTAACAAACACCATGCACAGGGGGCGATAAAGCCCAAGCAAGGGAGTTTTCCCACACCACCATATCCGTTTCACACTATCTGTATGGATTTCATAAAAGTGAACAAATGTGAGAATAAGAAGTATTGCCTTGTCATTATAGATATGTTTTCCAGATGGGTGGAAGCCTTTCCAACCAAAAACCCAGATGCAGCTACAGTGGCAAATGTACTTGTTAAGGAAATTATTCATAGGTTCGGCATTCCGGAGAGAATCTATAGTGACAATGGTATGCACTTTGTAAATCAAACCATACAACAGCTGAGTAAGTTTTTTGGTATTTCTTTAAAAAATCATTGTGTATATCATCCGCAGTCTGCAGGGCAGGTTGAAAGACATAATGGTATACTGAAAAGCAAACTGAGGAAATTGATAGCTTAGACAGGGAAAACCAGACTGTACTGTTTACCCCTGGCACTGTTGAACATGAGAACCGTCCCTACAGCAAAAGGACTGACTCCTTTCGAGAAGCTGTATGGGAGGGCTTATTATACACCCCAGTGGAAACCTCTCATGTCATCAGACCAGGAAGCTGATTTTACGTTAGCTGAATATATGAAAAAGTTGTTGAGTTCTAAATATCTGTTGCAGTTTAATTCTGTTTCAGGTCAAAAACAAACCGAAACATCGGGAGACTGGGTGTGGATTAAAATCATGAAGCGAAAGAACTGGGCATCACCAAAATGGGATGGTCCCTACCAGGTACTTCTTTCAACACCTACTGCAGTCAAGATAGCAGAACGAGCTTTGTGGATACATCTGACGCACTGCAAGTTTGTGAGAAACTTCAAACTGGACAAAGACCTTACCTCTCCATCAGGACCCTAAGCACAAAAGTCTGGCTACAAAGGGGGATCAGATCAATAGGAACTGATCCGTCTCAAACCCAGTGAAGCAATCACCGGTGCTAAGGTCCTATAGGGCAGAGAACAAGATCACATGTCCTAGGCGAAGATGACGGAAGCAAGAAAGATCCAAATACATCTGTTTGGAGGAACCAGAGAAAACAGAAATGCAGAGCAATCATTCCCACAGAAATATTGCATGACCATCCTGTTAACTGTACTGGTAGCAATAATCTTTTTATTGTGGCCATTTATCTTCTCTGCCACACAAGTAGAATGAAGTAAATGTGCAAAGTGGCACCCAAATTTCAACACTTATCAGGCTATTAAGCATGCTTATGCAGACACCCTCAATATCTCCAATTGCTGGTCTGTGCAGCTATTCCTACTGCACATGGAGGAATACCCTTAATACAGATTCCCTTAAATATGAACTAAACCTGGCAAGCACTGCTGAAAGATGCAGTGAATGTGACATCAATTAAAAGAATGACCCTATTCTTACCCAAGGCAAAAAGAGGAACAGTGTGCTTTCAAAACTACGGAAAAACAGAGGTTGGAAATAGCACCTGTAACATGACAGTGATACATTACTGTACTGGAAATTCCTGCACCACGACAAATGAGGGCCAACAATTGCAAGTTGGCAATAGCAATGACTCCACTGAAAGAAAGAAAACGGTTGATCAAATTGTGTATAATAAAATGTTCTCGGCTATGACCCAACAAAAGCCCGGCAACTATAAATTCAGCAACATCTCAGTCGCAATTCCTGACTGCTACTTTGTGTGTGGTGATAGAGCATATAAATGGCTATCAGGCAATTGGTCTGGAAGCTGTTTTCTGGCATATCTGATTCCAGCAATACGACATGTATCGACCCTACCCCAGGGGAAAATTCGAAATGTTCGAGAAATCAAGAAACCCGCTAATCCAGTGGGACAAGTTGATGCATCCTGGATATATCACCATGATTTAGCCCATGTGAATGACAAAGGATTGTCACACATGGATCTGGGTGATGACGTCATATCTTGCACGGGCATAATACCAGCATATGGAGCAGTGAAATCGATCTGGGAGCTGAGAAAACTATCCAAACTTCTTGAAACAATGAGTAATGCAACTTTTTTCACCCTAGAATTGGAGACTGATGACCTCACAGCCATGAGGACAGTGGTGCTTCAAAATCGCATGGCTCTCGACTTCACCCTAGCGGCGAAAGGAGGTTTGTGCGCTTTAATCCAGGAGGAGTGCTGTTCATTTATTCCTGACAACAAACATGAAATAGACAGCCATCTCAAAATAATTCAGCAAGTGTCGGCTATGACCAAACCAGGACCGAATCCATTGACAGACTTTTTCCAAAAATGGTTCGGGGGTTGGGGCAGCATCTTGATGAACATTCTGATTGCCATCTGTGTAGGGGCAGCCTTACTGATGGTGTACGGATGCTGCTGCATCCCCTGTATAAAAGGACTAGCTGAAAATTTCATAGATGCTTCAATTTCAAAGACTTTATATCAGAATGTTGAGTTAGAGGTACTGATTAAAAGCTGAAGAAATACTTTCACAAGCTTGAACTGAATGACTTTCTAACTACAAATCCTGAGTGGGAAATGGTTAAGGGAAGAAAAACTGTTTATGCTTGTTTTGAAAGTAGAATAAAGTATTAAAAGTGGGGAAATGTTAGGAAAATGTATAACTGCAATGCAATATGTAGTCTTAGTGTATTGAAATATATAACTGCAATATGCAGGTTTAGTGCATTAAGGGTTAAAAGGAGTTATTACATTTATTCTGCTTATTCTGTGTGAAAATATGCAGCTGCTAGAAGCTCTGAAAAAAAGAACACTGGATGTCTATAAATCCACCATAGTCAACAGAATGTGTATTGAGGCCATGACTGTACCTTGAATGTATCATATCAGAACAAGAGAAAGAATTGTGAGAAACTAAGGAAAGCTGAAACAAGCCCAAGGCCAGGTTGTTTTTCTCAAATATGTTTTTGCAAGACAGCAATTATCTGACCATGTCAGCAGCAAATCTAATAATAGCATCTTTCTGTGAACTTGCAGAAAACTGTATAAAAACTGTAGGCTGATCTATGGAAAATCAGACAAACCTTGTACCTACATGCTTTGTCTCCTTGCTTCAAGTAATAAAGGGTGCCTTGCTTGAACCTAATGTGCATTGATCTTTGCGTTTTCTTTTACAGTGGATGTACTGTACAGGGTTCTGTAAACATTACTTGGTTGTGGTACTCTTCTAACTTTCGCCAAGTTTGTGCATGTGTGTGTGTGTGTGTGTGTGTGTGTGTGTGTGTGTGTGTGTGTGTGTGTGTGTGTGTGTGTTTGCATGTCCTGGGCAGTGTTCTGTAAACTTTACTTGGTAGTGGTACTCTTCTCAATTCAGCCAGGTTTGTGTGTGTTTAGATGTGCTGAGCAGTGCTCTGTAAACATTAATTGGTAGTGGTACACTTCTCATTGTAGCCAGGTTTGTGTGTGTGGATATGATGTGCAGTGTTCTGAAAACATTAATTGGTAGTGGTACTCTTTTCACTGTAGCCAGGTTTGTTTGTGTCGATGTACTGTGTAGAGTTCTGTAAATATTAATTGGCAGTGGTACTCTTTTCACTGTAGCCAGGTTTGTGTGTGGATGTGCTGTGCATTGTTCTATAAACAATAATTGGTAGTGGTTTTCTTCTTACTGTAGCCTGGTTTGTGTGGGTGAATGTGCTGTGCAGTGTTGTGTAAACACTAATAATTGGTAGTGGTACTCTTCTTATTTTAGCCAGGTTTGTGTGTGTGGATGTGCTGTGCAGAGTTTTGTAAACACTAATTGGTAGTGGTACTCTTCTCACTGTAGCCAGGTTTTTGTGTGTGGATGTTCTATGCAGTGTTCTGTAAACATTAATTGGTAGTGGTACTCTTCTCACTGTAGCCATCTTTCTTGTGTGTGTGTGTGTGTGTGTGGATGTGCTGTGCAGTGTTCAGTTAACATTAATTGGTAGTGGTACTCTTCTCATTCTAGCCAGGTTTGCTTGTGTGGATGCACTGTGCAGTGTTCTGTAAGCATTAATTGAGAGTGTTACTCTTCTCACTGTACCCAGGTTTGTGTGTGGGGATGCACTGTGCAGTCTTCTGTAAGCATTAATTGGTAGTGGTACTGTTCTTACTGTAGCCCGGTTTGAGTGTGTGGATGTGCTATGCAGTGTTCTGTAAACATTAATTGGTAGTGGTACTCTTCTCACTTTAGCTAAGTTTGTGTGTGTGTGTGTGTGTGTGTGTGTGTGTGTGTGTGTGTGTGTGTGTGTGTGTGTGCTGTGCAGTGGTCTGTAAAGATTAATTGGTAGTGGTACTCTTCTCACTGTAGCCAGGTTTGTGTGTGTTTGGATGTGCTGTGCAGTGTTCTGTAAACAATAATTGTAGTGGTACTCTTCTCATTGTAGTCAGGTTTGTTTGTGTGGACGTACTGTGCAGTGTTCTGTAAATATTAATTGGCAGTTGTACTCTTTTCACTGTAGTCAGGTTTGTGTGTGTGGATGTACTGTGCATTGTTTTATAAACACTAATGGTTATGGTACTCTTCTCACTGTTGCCAGGTTTGTGTGTGTTGATGTACTGTGCAGTGTTCTGCAAACATTAATTGGTAGTGGTACTCTTCTCACTGTAGCTAAATTTGTGTGTGTGTGTGTGTATGTACTGTGCAGTGTTCTGTAAACATTAATTGGTAGTGGTACTCTTCTCACGTTAGCCAAGTTTGTGTGTGTGTGTGGATGTGCTGTGCAGTGTTCTGTAAAAATTAGTTGGTAGTGGTACTCTTCTTGCTGTAGCAAGGTTTGTGTGTGTTTGGATGTGCTGTGCACTTTTCTGTAAATATTAATTGCTAGTGGTACTCTCCTCATTGTAGCCAGGTTTTTTGTGTGGGTGTACTGTGCAGTGTTCTGTAAATATTAATTGGCAGTTGTACTCTTTTTCACTCTAGCCAGGTTTGTGTGTGTGGATGTACTGTGTATTGTTCTATAAACATTAATTAGTCATGGTACTCTTCTCACTGTTCCCAGGTTTGCATGTGTGGATGTGTTGTGCAGTGTTCTGTAAACATTATTTGGTAGTAGTACTTTTCTCAATGTAACCAGGTTTGTGTGTGTGGATGTGCTGTGCAGGGTTTTGTAAACATTAATTGGTAGTAGTACTCTTCTCACTGTTGCCTGATGTGTGTGTTGATGCTTTGTGCAGTGTTCTGTACACATTAATTGGTAGTGGTACTCTTCTCACTGTAGCCAGGTTTCTTTGTGTGGATGGACTGTGCAGTGTTCTGTAAAAATTAATTGGTAGTGGTACTCTTCCCACTGTAGCCAGGTTTGGGTGTGTGGATGTGCTGTACAATGTTCTGTAAACATTAATTGGTAGTGGTACTCTTCTCACTGTAGCCAGGTTTGTGTGGATGTACCGTGCAGTGTTCTGTAAACATTAATTGATAGTGTTACTCTTCTCACTGTACCCACGTTTGTGTGTGGGGATGTACTGTGCAGTCTTCTGTAAGCATTAATTGGTAGTGGTGCTGTTCTTACTGTAGCCCGGTTTGAGTGTGTGGATGTGCTATGCAGTGTTCTGTAAACATTAATTGGTAGTGGTACTCTTCTCACTGTAGCCAGGTTTGTGTGTGTGGATGTGCTTTGCAGTTTTCTGTAAACATTAATTGGTTGTTGTACTCTTCGTATTGTAGCAAGGTTTGTGTGTGTGGATATGCTGTGCATTATTCTGTAAACATTAATTGGTAGTGCTACTCTTCTCACTGTAGCCAGGTTTTTGTGTGTATTTGGATGTGTTGTGCAGTGTTCTATAAACATTAATTGGTAGTGATACTCTTCTCACAGTAGCCAGATTTGTGTGTGTGTGTGCATGTGCTGTGCAGTGTTTTGGAAACATTAATTGGAAGTAGTACTCTTCTCACTGTAACCAGATTTGTGTGTGTGGATGTATTGTGCAGTGTTCTGTAAACATTAATTGGTAGTGGTACTCTTGTCATTGTAGCCAGGTTTGTGTGTGTGGATGTACTGTGCAGTGTTCTGTAAACATTAATTGGTAATGGTACTCTTCTCACAGTAGCCAGATTTGTGTGTGTGTGGATGTGCTGTGCAGTGTTCTGTAAACATTAATTGGTAGTGGTACTCTTGTCATTGTAGTCAGGTTTGTGTGTGTGGATGTACTGTGTAGAGTTCTGTAAATATTAATTGGCAGTGGTACTCTTTTCACTGTAGCCAGGTTTGTGTGTGGATGTGCTGTGCATTGTTCTATAAACAATAATTGGTAGTGGTTCTCTTCTCACTGTAGCCTGGTTTGTGTGGGTGAATGTGCTGTGCAGTGTTGTGTAAACACTAATTGGTAGTGGTACTCTTCTTACTGTAGCCAGGTTTGTTTGTGTGGATGTGCTGTGCAGAGTTTTGTAAACACTAATTGATAGTGGTACTCTTCTCACTGTAGCCATGTTTTTGTGTGTGGATGTTCTATGCAGTGTTCTGTAAACATTAACTGGTAGTGGTACTCTTCTCACTGTAGCCATCTTTCTTGTGTGTGTGTGTGGATGTGCTGTGCAGTGTTCAGTTAACATTAATTGGTAGTGGTACTCTTCTCATTGTAGCCAGGTTTGCTTGTGTGGATGCACTGTGCAGTGTTCTGTAAGCATTAATTGATAGTGTTACTCTTCTCACTGTACCCAGGTTTGTGTGTGGGGATGCACTGTGCCGTCTTCTGTAAGCATTAATTGGTATTGGTACTGTTCTTACTGTAGCCCGGTTTGAGTGTGTGGATGTGCTATGCAGTGTTCTGTAAACATTAATTGGTAGTGGTACTCTTCTCACTGTAGCCAGGTTTGTGTGGGTGGATGTGCTTTGCAGTTTTCTGTAAACATTAATTGGTTGTTGTACTCTTCGTATTGTAGTGAGGTTTGTGTGTGTGTGGATATGCTGTGCATTATTCTGTAAACATTAATTGGTAGTGCTACTCTTCTCACTGTAGCCAGGTTTTGTGTGTATTTGGATGTGTTGTGCAGTGTTCTATAAACATTAATTGGTAGTGGTACTCTTCTCACAGTAGCCAGATTTGTGTGTGTGTGTGCATGTGCTGTGCAGTGTTTTGGAAACATTAATTGGTAGTGGTACTCTTCTCACAGTAGCCAGATTTGTGTGTGTGTGGATGTGCTGTGCAGTGTTCTGTAAACATTAATTGGTAGTGGTACTCTTGTCATTGTAGCCAGGTTTGTGTGTGTGGATGTACTGTGCAGTGTTCTGTAAACATTAATTGGTAGTGGTACTCTTCTCACAGTAGCCAGATTTGTGTGTGTGTGGATGTGCTGTGCAGTGTTCTGTAAACATTAATTGGTAGTGGTACTCTTGTCATTGTAGCCAGGTTTGTGTGTGTGGATGTACTGTGTAGAGTTCTGTAAATATTAATTGGCAGTGGTACTCTTTTCACTGTAGCCAGGTTTGTGTGTGGATGTGCTGTGCATTGTTCTATAAACAATAATTGGTAGTGGTTCTCTTCTCACTGTAGCCTGGTTTGTGTGGGTGAATGTGCTGTGCAGTGTTGTGTAAACACTAATTGGTAGTGGTACTCTTCTTACTGTAGCCAGGTTTGTTTGTGTGGATGTGCTGTGCAGAGTTTTGTAAACACTAATTGGTAGTGGTACTCTTCTCACTGTAGCCAGGTTTTTGTGTGTGGATGTTCTATGCAGTGTTCTGTGAACATTAATTGGTAGTGGTACTCTTGTCATTGTAGCCAGGTTTGTGTGTGTGGATGTACTGTGTAGAGTTCTGTAAATATTAATTGGTAGTGGTACTCTTCCCACTGTAGCCAGGTTTGGGTGTGTGGATGTGCTGTACAATGTTCTGTAAACATTAATTGGTAGTGGTACTCTTCTCACTGTAGCCAGGTTGATGTGGATGTACTGTGCAGTGTTCTGTAAACATTAATTGATAGTGCTACTCTTCTCAATGTAGCCAGGTTTGTGTGGGTGGATGTGCTTTGCAGTTTTCTGTAAACATTAATTGGTTGTTGTACTCTTCGTATTGTAGCGAGGTTTGTGTGTGTGTGGATATGCTGTGCATTATTCTGTAAACATTAATTGGTAGTGCTACTCTTCCCACTGTAGCCAGGTTTTTGTGTGTATTTGGACGTGTTGTGCAGTGTTCGATAAACATTAATTGGTAGTGGTACTCTTCTCACAGTAGCCAGATTTGTGTGTGTGTGTGTGTGCATGTGCTGTGCAGTGTTTTGGAAACATTAATTGGAAGTAGTACTCTTCTCACTGTAACCAGATTTGTGTGTGTGGATGTACTGTGCAGTGTTCTGTAAACATTAATTGGTAGTGGTAGTCTTCTCACTTTTGCCAAGTTTGTGTGTGTGCATGTGCTGTGCGGTGTTCTGTAAACATTAATTGGTAGTGCTACTCTTCTCACTGTAGCCAGATTTGTGTGTGTGCGGATGTTCTGTGCAGTGTTCTGTAAACATTAATTTGTTTTGGTACTCTTCTCACTGTAGACAGTTTTGTTTGGATGTATTGTGCAATGTTCTGTAAACATTAATTGGTAGTGGTACTCTTCACTGTAGCCAGGTTTGGGTGTGTGGATGTGCTGTGCAGTGTTTTGTAAACATTAATTAGTAGTGCTACTCTTCTCACTGTAACAGGTTTGTGTGTGTGGATGTACTGTGCAGTCTTCTGTAAACATTAGTTGGTAGTGGTACTTTTCTCACTGTAGCCAGGTTTGTGTGGGTGGATGTGCTATGCAGTGTTCTGTAAACATTAATTGGTAGTGGCACTCTTCTTACTGTATCCGGTTTTGTGTGTGTGTATGGATGTGCTGTGCAGTGCTCTGTAAACATTAAATTATAGTGGTACTCTTCTGACTGTAGCCAGGTTTGTGTGTGTGAATGTGCTGTTAGTGTTCTTTGAACTTTAGTTGGTAGTTTTGCTATTCTCACTTTATCCAGGTTTGTGTGTGTGTTGATGTGCTGTGCAGTGTTCTGTAAACATTAATTGGTAGTGGTACTCTTCTCACTGTAGCTAGGTGTGTGTGTGTGGATGCACAGTGCAGTGTTCTGTAAACATTAATTGGTAGTGGTACTCTTCTCACTGTAGCCAAGTTTGTGTGCGGATGTGCTGTGCTGTGTTCTGTAAACACTAATTGAAAGTGGCACTCTTCTTACTGTAGCCAGTTTTGTGAGTGTGGATGTACTGTGTATTATTCTATAAACATCAATTGATAGTGGTACTCTTCTCACTGTTTTCATGTTTGTGTGTCTGGATGTGCTGTGCTGTGTTCTGTAAACATTAATTGGTAGTGGTACTCTTCTCACTGTAATCAGGTTTGTGTGTGTGGCTGTACTGTGCAATGTTCTGTAAACATTAACTGGTAGTGGTACTCTTCTCAATCTAGCCAGGTGTGTGTGTGTGTGGATGTGCTGTGCAGTGTTTTGTAAACATTAATTGGTAGTGGTACTCTTTCCACTGTAGCCAGGTTTGGGTGTGTGGATGTGCCCTGCAGTGTTCTGTAAAGAATAATTGGTAGTGTTAATCTTCTCACTGTAGCCAGCTTTGTGTGTCTGGATGTACTGTGCAGTGTTCTGTAAACATTAATTGGTAGTGGTACTCTTCTCTGTGTAACCAGGTATGCATGTGTGGATGTACTGTGCAGTCTTCTGTAAATATTAATTGGTAGTGGTACTCTTTTTACTGTAGCTAGGTTTGGGTGTGTGGAAGTGCTATGCAGAGTTCTGTTAACATTAATTGGTAGTGGTACTCTTCTCACTGTAGCCAGGTTTGTGTGGGTGTATGTACTTTGCAGTTTTTTGTAAACATTAATTGGTAGTGGTACTCTTCTTACTGTAACCAGGTCTGTGTGTGTTTGGATGTGCTGTGCAGTGTTCTATAAGCATTAATTCATAGTGGTACTCTTCTTGCTGTAGCCAGGTTTGCGCGTGTGTGTGGTTGCGTTGTGCAGTGTTCTGTAAACATTAATTGGTAGTGGTACTCTTGTTATTGTAGCCAGGTTTATGTGATAATGTACTGTGCAGTCTTCTGTAAACATTAATTGGTAGTGGTAATCTTCCCGCTGTAGGTAGGTTTGTGTGTGTGGATTTACTGTGCATTGTTCTACAAACATTTATTTGTTTTGGTACTCTTCTCAGTGTTGCCAGGTTTGTGTGTGTGCATGTGCTGTGCAGTGTTCTGTAAACATTAATTGGTAGTGGTACTTTTCTCACTGTAACCAGGTTTTTGTGTGTGGATGTACTGTGCAATGTTCTGTAAAGATTAATTGGTGTGGAACCCTTCTCACTGTAGCCAGGTTTGTGTGTGTGTGTGGATGTGCTGTGCAGTGTTCTGTAAACATTAATTGGTAGTGGTACTCTTTTCACTGTAGCCAGGTTTGTGTGTGTGTTTTTATTCTGTGCAGTGTTCTGTAAACATTAATTGGTAGTGGTACTCTTCTCCCTGTAGCCAGATTTGTGTGTGTGGATGTACTGTGCAGTGTTCTGTAAATATTAATTGGTAGTGGTACTCTTCTCATTGTAGCCAGGTTTGTGTGTGTGGTGTACTCTGCAGTGTTCTGTAAACATTAATTGGTAGTGGCACTCTTCTCACTGTAGCCAGGTTTGTGTGTTTGGATGTGCTGTGCAGTGTTCTATAAACATTAATTGGCAGTGGTAGTCTTCTCACTGTTCCCAAGTTTGTGTGTGTGCATGTGCTGTGCAGTGTTCTGTAAACATTAATTGGTAGTGTTACTCTTCTCACTGTAGCCAGGTTTGTGTGTGTTTGGATGTGCTGTGCAGTGTTCTATAAACATTAATTTGTAGTGGTACTCTTCTCACTGTTGCCAGGTTTGTGTGTGTGCGGATGTGCTGTGCAGTGTTCTGTAAACATTAATTGGTGGTGGTGTTCTTCTCAGTGTAGCCAGGTTTGTTTGTGTGTGGATGTTCTGTGCAGTGTTCTGTAAACATTAATTTGTTGTGGCACTCTTCTCACTGTAGACAGGTTTGTGTGTTTGGATGTATTTTGCAGTGTTCTGTAAACATTAATTGGTAGTGGTACTCTTCTCACTGTAGCCAGGTTTGAGTGTGTGGATGTGCTGTGCAGTGTTCTGTCTACATTAATTAGTAGTGGTATTCTTCTCACTGTAGCCAGATTTGTGTGTGTGTGGATGTACTGTGCAGTGTTCTGTAAACATTAATTGGTACTGGTACTTTTTTCACTGTATTGTGTGGGTGGATGTGCTATGCAGTGTTCTGTAAACATTAATTGGTAGTGGTACTCTTCTTACTGTATCCAGGTTTGTGTGTATGTATGGATGTGCTGTGCAGTGCTCTGTAAACATTAAATGATAGGGGTACTCTTCTGTCTATAGCCAGGTTTGTGAGTGTGAATGTACTGTTGGTGTTCTTTGAACTTTAGTTGGTAGTGGTACTCTTCTCACTTTATCCATGTTTGTGTGTGTGTTGATGTGCTGTGCAGTGTTCTGTAAACATTAATTGGTAGTGGTACTCTTCTCACTGTAGCTAGGTTTGTGTGTGTGTGGATGCACTGTGCAGTTTTCTGTAAACATTAATTTGTAGTCATACTCTTCTCATTGTAGCCAGGTTTGTGTTTGTAGATGTACTGTGCTGTGTTCTGTAAACATTAATTGGTAGTGGTACTCTTCTCACTGTACCCAAATTTGTGTGTGGATGTGCTGTGCTGTGTTCTGTAAACATTAATTGGAAGTGGTACTCTTCTCACTGCAGCCAGGTTTGTGAGTGTGGATGTACTGTGTATTATTCTATAAACATTAATTGGTAGTGGTGCGCTTCTCACTGTAGCCACATTTCTGCATGTGTATGTACTGTGCATTGTTCTATAAACATCAATGTGGTACTCTTCTCACTGTTTTCAGGTTTGTGTGTCTGGATGTGCTGTTTAGTGTTCATAGGTTCATAGGTTCATAGGTTCATACTAGGCTATCTGCCCAAGGGCATTTATAAGCCTAGCCCATAGATATGTGGCTTTCACCACCCCTTTAGTTTTAATAAAACTATGCTTATTATTTTGCTGTGCCTCTGTCAAGCAGTGACACTGAAGTAATCCCTTGGGTTTATCTGCGATCTCCCATCCATTTGTCAAGATTCCTCTTGAACAAGGCCAGCGAGGTGCTCTGCCTCACATTTACTGGGATTTTGTTCCACAGCATAGGGAGTCTCTGGGTGATGAATCTGTCCCTCCAGCACGTCCTATTAATAACCGTGTCAAGGTTTCAGTCTCCTGCCCTTGTGGTTCTGAGGGATCTAGATTTTTTGAGGTGAAGCATATTCATCAAATTTGGATTTATAAACATTAATTGGCAGTGGTAGTCTTCTCAGTGTTCCCAAGTGTGTCTGTGTGTGCATGTGCTGTGCAGTGTTCTGTAAACATTAATTGGTAGTGTTACTCTTCTCACTTTAGCCAGGTTTGTTTGTGTTTGGATGTGCTGTGCAGTGTTCTATAAACATTAATTTGGAGTGGTACTCTTCTCACTGTTGCCAGGTTTGTGTGTGTGCGGATGTGCTGCGCAGTGTTCTGTAAACATTAATTGGTAGTGGTATTCGTCTCAGTGTAGCCAGGTTTGTGTGTGTGGATGTTCTGTGCAGTGTTCTGTAAACATTAATTTGTTGTGGCACTCTTCTCACTGTAGACAGGTTTATGTGTTTGGATGTATTTTGCAGTGTTCTGTAAACATTAATTGGTAGTGGTACTCTTCTCACTGTAGCCAGGTTTGGGTGTGTGGATGTGCTGTGCAGTGTTCTGTCTACATTAATTAGTAGTGGTACTCTTCTCACTGTAGCCAGATTTGTGTGTGTGGATGTACTGTGCAGTGTTCTGTAAACATTAATTGCTACTGGTACTCTTCTCACTGTAGCCAGGTTTGTGTGTGTGGATCTACTGTGCAGTCTTCTGTAAACATTAATTGGTAGTGGTACTTTTTTCACTGTATTGTGTGGGTGGATGTGCTATGCAGTGTTCTGTAAACGTTAATTGGTAGTGGTACTCTTCTTACTGTATCCAGGTTTGTGTGTGTGTATGGATGTGCTGTGCAGTGCTCTGTAAACATTAAATGATAGTGGTACTTTTCTGTCTGTAGCCAGGTTTGTGAGTGTGAATGTACTGTTAGTGTTCTTTGAACTTTAGTTGGTAGTGGTACTCTTCTCACTTTATCCATGTTTTTGTGTGTGCTGATGTGCTGTGCAGTATTCTGTAAACATTAATTGGTAGTGGTACTCTTCTCACTGTAGCTAGGTTTGTGTGTGTGTGGATGCGCTGTGCAGTTTTCTGTAAACATTAATTTGTAGTCATACTTTTCTCATTGTAGCCAGGTTTGTGTTTGTGTATGTACTGTGCTGTGTTCTGTAAACATTCATTGGAAGTGATACTCTTCTCACTGTAGCCAGGTTTGTGAGTGCGGATGTACTGTGTATTATTCTATAAACATTAATTGGTAGTGGTGCGCTTCTTACCATAGCCACGTTTGTGTGTGTGGATGTGCTATGCAGCATTCTGTAAACGTTAATTGGTAGTGGTGCTCTTCTCACTGTAGTCACTTTTTTGCATGTGTATGTACTGTGCATTTTTCTATAAACATCAACTGATAGTGGTACTCTTCTCACTGTTTTCAGGTTTGTGTGTCTGGATGTGCTGTGCTGTGTTCTGTAAACATTAATTGGTAGTGATACTCTTCTCACTGTAACCAGATTTGTGTGTTTGGCTGTACTGTGCCGTGTTCTGTAAACATTAACTGGTAGTGGTACTCTTCTCACTCTAGTCAGGTGTGTGTGTGTGTGTGTGTGTGTGTGTGTGTGTGTGTGTGTGTGTGTGTGTGTGTGGATGTGCTATGCAGTGTTTTGTAAACATTAATTGGTAATGGTACTCTTCCTACTGTAGCCAGGTTTGGGTATGTGGATGTGCCCTGCAGTGTTCTGTAAACAATAATTGCTAGTGGTACTCTTCTCACTGTAGCCAGCTTTGTATGTGTGGATGTACTGTGAAGTGTTCTGTAAACATTAATTGGTAGTGGTACTCTTCTCACTGTAAACAGGTATGTATGTGTGTATGTACTGTGCAGTCGTCTGTAAATATTAATTGCTAGTGGTACTCTTTTCACTGTAGCTAGGTTTGGGTGTGTGGAAGTGCTATGCAGAGTTCTGTTAACATTAATTGGTAGTGGTACTCTTCTCACTGTAGCCAAGATTGTGTAGGTGTATGTGCTTTGCAGTTTTTTGTAAACATTAATTGGTAGTGGTACTTCTTACTGTAGCCAGGTTTGTGTGTGTTTGGATGTGCTGTGCAGTGTTCTATAAACATTAATTGGTAGTGGTACTCTTCTCACTGTAGCCAGGTTTGCGTGTGTGTGTGTGGATGTGCTGTGCAGTGTTGTGTAAACATTAATTGGTAGTGGTTCTCTTCCACTGTAGCCAGGTTTGTGTGTGTGTGGTTGTGTTGTGCAGTGTTCTGTAAACATTAATTGGTAGTGGTACTCTTGTCATTGTAGCCATGTTTGTGTGTTAATGTACTGTGCAGTCTTCTGTAAACATTAATTGGTAGTGGTACTCTTTTCACTGTAGCCAGGTTTGTTTGTGTTTGGATGTGCTGTGCAGTGTTCTGTAAACATCAATTGGTAGTGGTACTCTTCCCGCTGTAGGTAGGTTTGTTTGTGTGGATTTACTGTGCATTGTTCTATAAACATTTATTGGTTTTGGTACTCTTCTCACTGTTGCCAAGTTTGTGTGTGTGCATGTGCTGTGCAGTATTCTGTAAACATTAATTGGTAGTGGTACTTTTCTCACTGTAACCAGGTTTGTGTGTGTGGATGTACTGTGCAATGTTCTGCAAAGATTAATTGGTGTGGAACTCTTCTCACTGTAGCCAGGTTTGTGTGTGTGTGTGTGTTTGTGTGTGTGTGTGTGTGTGTGTGTGTGTGTGTGTGTGTGTGTGTTTGTGTGTGTGTGTATGGATGTGCTGTGCAGTGTTCTGTATACATTAATTGGTAGTGGTACTCTTCTCACTGTTGCCAGGTATGTGCATGTGTGGATGTGCTGTGCAGTGTTCTGTAAACATTAATTGATTGTGGTACTCTTCTCACTGTGCAGGTTACTGTGTGTGAATGTACTGTGCAGTGTTCTGTAAATATTAGTTGGTAGTGGTAGTCTTGTCATTGTAGCCAGGTTTGTGTGTTAATGTACTGTGCAGTCTTCTGTAAACATTAATTGGTAGTGATTCTCTTCTCACTGTAGCCAGGTTTGTGTGTGTGTGGTTGTGTTGTGCAGTGTTCTGTAAACATTAATTGGTAGTGGTACTCGTGTCATTGTAGCCAGGTTTGTGTGTTAATGTACTGTGCAGTCTTCTGTAAACATTAATTGGTAGTGGTACTCTTTTCACTGTAGCCAGGTTTGTTTGTGTTTGGATGTGCTGTGCAGTGTTCTGTAAACATCAATTGGTAGTGGTACTCTTCCTGCTGTAGGTAGGTTTGTTTGTGTGGATTTACTGTGCATTGTTCTATAAACATTTATTGGTTTTGGTACTCTTCTCACTGTTGCCAAGTTTGTGTGTGTGCATGTGCTGTGCAGTATTCTGTAAACATTAATTGGTAGTGGTACTTTTCTCACTGTAACCAGGTTTGTGTGTGTGGATGTACTGTGCAGTGTTCTGCAAAGATTAATTGGTGTGGACCTCTTCTCACTGTAGCCAGGTTTGTGTGTATGTGTGTGTGTGTGTGTGTGTGTGTGTGTGTGTGTGTGTGTGTGTGTGTGTGTGGATGTGCTGTGCAGTGTTCTGTATACATTAATTGGTAGTGGTACTCTTTTCACTGTAGCCAGGTTTGTGTGTGTGTTTTTGTTCTGTGCAGTGTTTTGTAAACATTAATTTGTAGTGGTACCCTTCTCATTGTAGCCAGGTTTGGGTGTGTGGATGAATTTTGCTGTGTTCTGTAAACATTAAGTGGTAGTGGTACTCTTCTTACTGTAGCCAGGTTTGTGTGTGTGGTGTACTGTGCAGTGTTCTGTAAACATTAATTGATAGTGGTACTCTTTTCACTTTATCCATATTTGTGTGTGTGAGTGTATGTGCTGTGCAGTGTTCTGTAGATATTATTTGGCAGTGGTTCTCTTCTCACTGTAGCCAGGTTTGTGTGTGTGTTGATGTGCTGTGCAGTGTTCTGTAAACATTAATTGATAGTGGTACTCTTCTCGTTTTAGCCAGGTTTGTGTTTGTGGATGTACTGTGCAGTGTTCTGTAAACATTAATTGGTAGTGGTACTTTTCTCACTGTGTGTGTGTGGGTTGCTGTGCTGTATTCTGTAGACATTAATTGGTAGTGGTTCCCTTCTCACTGTAGCCATGTTTGTGAGTGTTTATATATTGTGCATTGTTCTATAAACATTAATTGATAGTGGTACTCTTCTCACTGTAGCCAGGTTTATTTGTGTGGATGTACTGTGCAGTGGTCTGGAAACATTAAATGGCAGTGTACTCTTCTCACTGTTTCCAGGTATGTGCATGTGTGGATGTGCTGTGCAGTGTTCTGTAAACATTAATTGGTTGTGGTACTCTTCTCACTGTGCAGGTTACTGTATGTGAATGTACTGTGCAGTGTTCTGTAAATATTAATTGGTAGTGGTAGTCTTCTCACTGTAACCAGGTTTGTGTGTGTGGCTGTACTGTGCCATGTTCTGTAAATATTAACTGGTAGTGGTACTCTTCTCAATCTATCCAGGTGTGTGTGTGGATGTGCTGTGCAGTGTTTTTTAAACATTAATTGGTAGTGGTACTCTTCCCACTGTAGCCAGGTTTGGGTGTGTGGATGTGCCCTGCAGTGTCCTGTAAAGAATAATTGGTAGTGTTAATCTTCTCACTGTAGCGAGCTTTGTGTGTGTGAATGTACTGAGCAGTGTTCTGCAAACATTAATTGGTGGTGGTACTCTTCTCTGTGTAACCAGGTATGCATGTGTGGATGTACTGTGCAGTCTTCTGTAAATATTAATTGGTAGTGGTACTCGTTTCACTGTAGCTAGGTTTGGGTGTGTGGAAGTGCTATGCAGAGTTATGTTAACATTAATTGGTAGTGGTACTCTTCTCACTGTAGCCAGGTTTGTGTGGGTGTATGTACTTTGTAGTTTTTTGTAAACATTAATTGGTAGTAGTACTCTTCTTACTGTAGCCAGGTCTGTGTGTGTTTGGATGTGCTGTGCAGTGTTCTATAAACATTAATTTGTAGTGGTACTCTTCTTGCTGTAGCCAGGTTTGCGCGTGTGTGTGGATATGCTGTGCAGTGTTGCGTAAACATTAATTGGTAGTGGTTCTCTTCTCACTGTAGCCAGGTTTGTGTGTGTGTGTGTGTGTGTGTGTGTGTGTGTGTGTGTGTGTGTGTGTGTGTGTGTGTGTGTGTGTGTGGTTGTGTTGTGCAGTGTTCTGTAAACATTAATTGGTAGTGGTACTCTTGTCATTGTAGCCAGGTTTGTGTGTTAATATACTGTGCAGTCTTCTGTAAACATTAATTGATAGTGGTACTCATTTCACTGTAGCCAGGCTTGTTTGTGTTTAGATGTGCTGTGCAGTGTTCTGTAAACATTAATTGGTAGTGGTAGTCTTCTCACTTTTGCCAAGTTTGTGTGTGTGCATGTGCTGTGCAGTGTTCTGTAAACATTAATTGGTAGTGGTACTCTTTTCACTGTAGCCAGGTTTGTGTGTGTGTTTTTATTCTGTGCAGTGTTCTGTAAACATTAATTTGTTTTGGTACCCTTCTCATTGTAGACAAGTTTGTGTGTGTGGTTGTATTGTGCAGTGTTCTGTAAACATTAATTGTAAGTGGTACTTTTCTCACTGTAGCCAGGTTTGGGTGTGTGCATGTGCTGTGCAGTGTTCTGTAAACATTAATTGGTAGTGGTACTCTTCTCCCTGTAGCCAGATTTGTGTGTGTGGATGTACTGTGCAGTGTTCTGTAAATATTAATTGGTAGTGGTACTCTTCTCACTGTAGCCAGGGTTGTGTGCTTGGATGTGCTGTGCAGTGTTCTATAAACATTAATTGGCAGTGGTAGTCTTCTCACTGTTCCCAAGTGTGTGTGTGTGCATGTGCTGTGCAGTGTTCTGTAAACATTAATTGGTAGTGGTATTCTTCTCAGTGTAGCCAGGTTTGTGTGTGTGTGGATGTTCTGTGCAGTGTTCTGTAAACATTAATTTGTTGTGGCACTCTTCTCACTGTAGACAGGTTTGTGTGTTTGGATGTATTTTGCAGTGTTCTGTAAACATTAATTGGTAGTGGTACTCTTCTCACTGTAGCCAGATTTATGTGTGTGTGTGGATGTACTGTGCAGTGTTCTGCAAACATTAATTGGTACTGGTACTCTTCACACTGTAGCCAGGTTTGTGTGTGTGTGGATGTACTGTGCAGTCTTCTGTAAACATTAATTGGTAGTGGTACTTTTTTCACTGTATTGTGTGGGTGGATGTGCTATGCAGTGTTCTGTAAACATTAATTGGTAGTGGTACTCTTCTTACTGTATCCAGGTTTGTGTGTGTGTATGGATGTGCTGTGCAGTGCTCTGTAAACATTAAATGATAGTGGTACTCTTCTGTCTGTAGCCAGGTTTGTGAGTGTGAATGTACTGTTAGTGTTCTTTGAACTTTAGTTGGTAGTGGTACTCTTCTCACTTTATCCATGTTTGTGTGTGTGTTGATGTGCTGTGCAGTGTTCTGTAAACATTAATTGGTAGTGGTACTCTTCTCACTGTAGCCAGGTTTGTGTGTTTGGATGTGCTGTGCAGTGTTCTATAAACATTAATTGGCAGTGGTAGTCTTCTCACTGTTCCCAAGTGTGTGTGTGTGCATGTGCTGTGCAGTGTTCTGTAAACATTAATTGGTAGTGTTACTCTTCTCACTGTAGCCAGGTTTGTGTGTGGATGTGCTGTGCAATGTTCTATAAACATTAATTTGTAGTGGTACTCTTCTCACTGTTGCCAGGTTTGTGTGTGTGCGGATGTGCTGTGCAGTGTTCTGTAAACATTAATTGGTAGTGGTATTCTTCTCAGTGTAGCCAGGTTTGTGTGTGTGTGTGTGGATGTTATGTGCAGTGTTCTGTAATTATTAATTTGTTGTGGCACTCTTCTCACTGTAGACAGGTTTGTGTGTTTGGATGTATTTTGCAGTGTTCTGTAAACATTAATTGGTAGTGGTACTCTTCTCACTGTAGCCAGGTTTGGGTGTGTGGATGTGCTGTGCAGTGTTCTGTCTACATTAATTAGTAGTGGTACTCTTCTCACTGTAGCCAGATTTGTGTGTGTGTGTGGATGTACTGTGCAGTGTTCTGTAAACATTAATTGGTACTGGTACTCTTCTCACTGTAGCCAGGTTTGTGTGTGTGGATGTACTGTGCAGTCTTCTGTAAACATTAATTGGTAGTGGTACTTTTTTCACTGTATTGTGTGGGTGGATGTGCTATGCAGTGTTCTGTAAACATTAATTGGTAGTGGTACTCTTCTTACTGTATCCAGGTTTGTGTGTGTGTATGGATGTGCTGTGCAGTGCTCTGTAAACATTAAATGATAGTGGTACTCTTCTGTCTGTAGCCAGGTTTGTGAGTGTGAATGTACTGTTAGTGTTCTTTGAACTTTAGTTGATAGTGGTACGCTTCTGACTTTATCCATGTTTGTGTGTGTGTTGATGTGCTGTGCAGTGTTCTGTAAACATTAATTGGTAGTGGTACTCTTCTCACTGTAGCTAGGTTTGTGTGTGTGTGGATGTGCAGTGCAGTTTTCTGTAAACATTAATTTGTAGTCATACTCTTCTCATTGTAGCCAGGTTTGTGTTTGTGGATGTACTGTGCTGTGTTCTGTAAACATCTCATTGTAGCCAGGTTTGTGTTTGTGGATGTACTGTGCTGTGTTCTGTAAACATTAATTGATAGTGGTACTCTTCTCACTGTAGCCAAGTTTGTGTGTGGATGTGCTGTGCTGTGTTCTGTAAACATTAATTGGAAGTGGTACTCTTCTCACTGCAGCCAGGTTTGTGAGTGCGGATGTACTGTGTATTATTCTATAAACATTAATTGGTAGTGGTGCACTTCTCACCATAGCCACGTTTGTGTGTGTGGATGTGCTATGCAGCGTTCTGTAAACTTTAATTGGTAGTGGTGCTCTTCTCACTGTAGCCACTTTTCTGCATGTGTATGTACTGTGCATTGTTCTATAAACATCAATTGATAGTGGTACTCTTCTCACTGTTTTCAGGTTTGTGTGTCTGGATGTGCTGTGCAGTGTTCTATAAACATTAATTGGCAGTGGTAGTCTTCTCACTGTTCCCAAGTGTGTGTGTGTGCATGTGCTGTGCAGTGTTCTGTAAACATTAATTGGTAGTGTTACTCTTCTCACTTTAGCCAGGTTTGTGTGTGTTTGGATGTGCTGTGCAGTGTTCTATAAACATTAATTTGTAGTGGTACTCTTCTCACTGTTGCCAGGTTTGTGTGTGCGGATGTGCTGTGCAGTGTTCTGTAAACATTAATTGGTAGTGGTATTCTTCTCAGTGTAGCCAGGTTTGTGTGTGTGTGGATGTTCTGTGCAGTGTTCTGTAAACATTAATTTGTTGTGGCACTCTTCTCACTGTAGACAGGTTTGTGTGTTTGGATGTATTTTGCAGTGTTCTGTAAACATTAATTGGTAGTGGTACTCTTCTCACTGTAGCCAGGTTTGGGTGTGTGGATGTGCTGTGCAGTGTTCTGTCTACATTAATTAGTAGTGGTACTCTTCTCACTGTAGCCAGATTTGTGTGTGTGTGGATGTACTGTGCAGTGTTCTGTAAACATTAATTGGTACTGGTACTCTTCTCACTGTAGCCAGGTTTGTGTGTGTGGATGTACTGTGCAGTCTTCTGTAAACATTAATTGGTAGTGGTACTTTTTTCACTGTATTGTGTGGGTGGATGTGCTATGCAGTGTTCTGTAAACATTAATTGGTAGTGGTACTCTTCTTACTGTATCCAGGTTTGTGTGTGTGTGTGTATGGATGTGCTGTGCAGTGCTCTGTAAACATTAAATTATAGTGGTACTCTTCTGTCTGTAGCCAGGTTTGTGAGTGTGAATGTACTGTTAGTGTTCTTTGAACTTTAGTTGGTAGTGGTACTCTTCTAACTTTATCCATGTTTGTGTGTGTGTTGATGTGCTGTGCAGTGTTCTGTAAACATTAATTGGTAGTGGTACTCTTCTCACTGTAGCTAGGTTTGTGTGTATGTGGATGCGCTGTGCAGTTTTCTGTAAACATTAATTTGTAGTCATACTCTTCTGATTGTAGCCAGGTTTGTGTTTGTGGATGTACTGTGCTGTGTTCTGTAAACATTAATTGGTAGTGGTACTCTTCTCACTGTAGCCAAGTTTGTGTGTGGATGTGCTGTGCTGTGTTCTGTAAACATTAATTGGAAGTGGTACTCTTCTCACTGTAGCCAGGTTTGTGAGTGCGGATGTACTGTGTATTATTCTATAAACATTAATTGGTAGTGGTGCGCTTCTCACCATAGCCACATTTGTGTGTGTGGATGTGCTATGCAGTGTTCTGTAAACTTTAATTGGTAGTGGTGCTCTTCTCACTGTAGTCACTTTTCTGCATGTGTATGTACTGTGCATTGTTCTATAAACATCAATTGATAGTGGTACTCTTCTCACTGTTTTCAGGTTTGTGTGTCTGGATGTGCTGTGCTGTGTTCTGTAAACATTAATTGGTAGTGGTACTCTTCTCACTGTAACCAGATTTGTGTGTTTGGCTGTACTGTGCCATGTTCTGTAAACATTAACTGGTAGTGGTACTCTTCTCACTCTAGCCAGGTGTGTGTGTGTGTGTGTGTGTGTGTGTGTGTGTGTGTGTGTGTGTGTGTGTGTGTGTGTGTGTGTGTGGATGTGCTGTGCAGTGTTTTGTAAACATTAATTGGTAGTGGTACTCTTCCTACTGTAGCCAGGTTTGGGTATGTGGATGTGCCCTGCAGTGTTCTGTAAACAATAATTGCTAGTGGTACTCTTCTCACTGTAGCCAGCTTTGTATGTGTGGATGTACTGTGCAGTGTTCTGTAAACATTAATTGGTAGTGGTACTCTTCTCACTGTAAACAGGTATGTATGTGTGGATGTACTGTGCAGTCGTCTGTAAATATTAATTGGTAGTGGTACTCTTTTCACTGTAGCTAGGTTTGGGTGTGTGGAAGTGCTATGCAGAGTTCTGTTAACATTAATTGGTAGTGGTACTCTTCTCACTGTAGCCAAGTTTTTGTGGGTGTATGTGCTTTGCAGTTTTTTGTAAACATTAATTGGTAGTGGTACTTCTTACTGTAGCCAGGTTTGTGTGTGTTTGGATGTGCTGTGCAGTGTTCTATAAACATTAATTGGTAGTGGTACTCTTCTCACTGTAGCCAGGTTTGTGTGTGTGTGTGGATGTGCTGTGCAGTGTTGTGTAAACATTAATTGGTAGTGGTTCTCTTCTCACTGTAGCCAGGTTTGTGTGTGTGTGGTTGTGTTGTGCAGTGTTCTGTAAACATTAATTGGTAGTGGTACTCTTCTCATTGTAGCCAGGTTTGTGTGTTAATGTACTGTGCAGTCTTCTGTAAACATTAATTGGTAGTGGTACTCTTTTCACTGTAGCCAGGTTTGTTTGTGTTTGGATGTGCTGTGCAGTGTTCTGTAAACATCAATTGATAGTGGTACTCTTCCCGCTGTAGGTAGGTTTGTTTGTGTGGATTTACTGTGCATTGTTCTATAAACATTTATTGATTTTGGTACTCGTCTCACTGTTGCCAAGTTTGTGTGTGTGCATGTGCTGTGCAGTATTCTGTAAACATTAATTGGTAGTGGTACTTTTCTCACTGTAACCAGGTTTGTGTTTGTGGCTGTACTGTGCAACGTTCTGCAAAGATTAATTGTTGTGGAACTCTTCTCACTGTAGCCAGGTTTTTTGTGTGTGTGTGTTTGTGTGTGTGTGTGTGTGTGTGTGTGTGTGTGTGTGTGTGTGTGTGTGTGTGTGTGTGTGTGTGTGTGTGTGTGTGTGTGTGTGTGTGTGTGTGTGTTTGTGTGTGGATGGATGTGCTGTGCAGTGTTCTGTATACATTAATTGGTAGTGGTACTCTTTTCACTGTAGCCAGTTTTGTGTGTGGGTTTTTGTTCTGTGCAGTGTTTTGTAAACATTAATTTGTAGTGGTACCCTTCTCATTGTAGCCAGGTTTGGGTGTGTGGATGTATTGTGCAGTGTTCTGTAAACATTAATTGGTAGTGGTAGTCTTTTCACTATAGACAGGTTTGTGTGTGTGGCTGCACTGTGCAGTGTTCTGTAAACATTAATTGGTAGTGGTATTCTTCTTACTGTAGCCAGGTTTGTGTGTGTGGTGTACTGTGCAGTGTTCTGTAAACATTAATTGATAGTGGTACTCTTTTCACTTTATCCATGTTTGTTTGTGTGTGTGGATGTGCTGTGCAGTGTTCTGTAGATATTATTTGGCAGTGGTTCTCTTCTCACTGTAGCCAGGTTTGTGTGTGTGTTGATGTGCTGTGCAGTGTTCTGTAAACATTAATTGACAGTGGTACTCTTCTCGTTTTAGCCAGGTTTGTGTTTGTGGATGTACTGTGCAGTGTTCTGTAAACATTAATTGATAGTGGTACTTTTCTCACTGTGTGTGTGGGTTGCTGTGCTGTATTCTGTAGACATTAATTGGTAGTGGTACCCTTCTCACTGTAGCCAGGTTTGCGAGTGTTTATGTACTGTGCATTGTTCTATAAACATTAATTGATAGTGGTACTCTTCTCACTGTAGCCAGGTTTGTTTGTGTGGATGTACTGTGCAGTGGTCTGTAAACATTAAATGGCAGTGTACTCTTCTCACTGTTGCCAGGTATGTGCATGTGTGGATGTGCTGTGCAGTGTTCTGTAAACATTAATTGGTTGTGGTACTCTTCTCACTGTGCAGGTTACTGTATGTGAATGTACTGTGCAGTGTTCTGTAAATATTAATTGGTAGTGGTAGTCTTCTCACTGTAACCAGGTTTGTGTGTGTGGCTGTACTGTACCATGTTCTGCAAACATTAACTGGTAGTGGTACTCTTCTCAATCTAGCCAGGTGTGTGTGTGTATGTGGATGTGCTGTGCAGTGTTTTGTAAACATTAATTGGTAGTGGTACTCTTCCCACTGTAGCCAGGTATGGGTGTGTGGATGTGCCCTGCAGTGTCCTGTAAAGAATAATTGGTAGTGTTAATCTTCTCACTGTAGTGAGCTTTGTGTGTGTGGATGTACTGTGCACTGTTCTGTAAACATTAATTGGCAGTGGTACTCTTCTCTGTGTAACCAGGTATGCATGTGTGGATGTACTGTGCAGTCTTCTGTAAATATTAATTGTTAATGGTACTCTTTTCACTGTAGCTAGGTTTGGGCATGTGGAAGTGCTATGCAGAGTTCTGTTAACATTAAATGGTAGTGGTACTCTTCTCACTGTAGCCAGGTTTGTGTGGGTGTATGTACTTTGCAGTTTTTTGTAAACATTAATTGGTAGTGGTACTCTTCTTACTGTAGCTGGGTCTGTGTGTGTTTGGATGTGCTGTGCAGTGTTCTATAAACATTAATTTGTAGTGGTACTCTTCTTGCTGTAGCCAGGTTTGTATGTGTGTGTGGATGTGCTGTGCAGTGTTGCGTAAACATTAATTGGTAGTGGTTCTCTTCTCACTGTAGCCAGGTTTGTGTGCGTGTGTGTGTGTGGTTGTGTTGTGCAGTGTTCTGTAAACATTAATTGGTAGTGGTACTCTTGTCATTGTAGCCAGGTTTGTGTGTTAATATACTGTGCAGTCTTCTGTAAACATTAATTGATAGTGGTACTCATTTCACTGTAGCTAGGCTTGTTTGTGTTTGGATGTGCTGTGCAGTGTTCTGTAAACATTAATTGGTAGTGGTATTCTTCTCAGTGTAGCCAGGTTTGTGTGTGTGGATGTTCTGTGCAGTGTTCTGCAAACATTAATTAGTTGTGGCACTCTTCTCACTGTAGACAGGTTTGTGTGTTTGGATGTATTTTGCAGTGTTCTGTAAACATTAATTGGTAGTGGCACTCTTCTCACTGTAGCCAGGTTTGGGTGTGTGGATGTGCTGTGCAGTGTTCTGTCTACATTAATTAGTAGTGGTACTCTTCTCACTGTAGCCAGATTTGTGTGTGTGTGGATGTACTGTGCAGTGTTCTGTAAACATTAATTGGTACTGGTACTCTTCTCACTGTAGCCAGGTTTGTGTGTGTGGATGTACTGTGCAGTCTTCTGTAAACATTAATTGGTAGTGGTACTTTTTTCACTGTATTGTGTGGGTGGATGTGCTATGCAGTGTTCTGTAAACATTAATTGGTAGTGGTACTCTTCTTACTGTATCCAGGTTTGTGTGTGTGTATGGATGTGCTGTGCAGTGCTCTGCAAACATTAAATGATAGTGGTACTCTTCTGTCTGTAGCCAGGTTTGTGAGTGTGAATGTACTGTTAGTGTTCTTTGAACTTTAGTTGGTAGTGGTACTCTTCTCACTTTATCCATGTTTGTGTGTGTGTTGATGTGCTGTGCAGTGTTCTGTAAACATTAATTGGTAGTGGTACTCTTCTCACTGTAGCTAGGTTTGTGTGTGTGTGGATGCGCTGTGCAGTTTTCTGTAAACATTAATTTGTAGTCATACTCTTCTCATTGTAGCCAGGTTTGTGTTTGTGGATGTACTGTGCTGTGTTCTGTAAACATTAATTGGTAGTGGTACTCTTCTCACTGTAGCCAAGTTTGTGTGTGGATGTGCTGTGCTGTGTTCTGTAAACATTAATTGGAAGTGGTACTCTTCTCACTGCAGCCAGGTTTGTGAGTGCGGATGTACTGTGTATTATTCTATAAACATTAATTGGTAGTGGTGCACTTCTCACCATAGCCATGTTTGTGTGTGTGGATGTGCTATGCAGTGTTCTGTAAACTTTAATTGGTAGTGGTGCTCTTCTCACTGTAGCCACTTTTCTGCATGTGTATGTACTGTGCATTGTTCTATAAACATCAGTTGATAGTGGTACTCTTCTCACTGTTTTCAGGTTTGTGGGTCTGGATGTGTTGTGCTGTGTTCTGTAAACATTAATTGGTAGTGGTACTCTTCTCACTGTAACCAGGTTTGTGTGTTTGGCTGTACTGTGCTGTGTTCTGTAAACATTAACTGGTAGTGGTACTCTTCTCACTCTAGCCAGGTGTGTGTGTGTGTGTGTGTGTGTGTGTGTGTGTGTGTGTGTGTGTGTGTGTGTGGATGTGCTGTGCAGTGTTTTGTAAACATTAATTGGTAGTGGTACTCTTCCTACTGTAGCCAGGTTTGGGTATGTGGATGTGCCCTGCAGTGTTCTGTAAACAATAATTGCTAGTGGTACTCTTCTCACTGTAGCCAGCTTTGTATGTGTGGATGTACTGTGCAGTCGTCTGTAAACATTAATTGATAGTGGTACCCTTCTCACTGTAAACAGGTATGTATGTGTGGATGTACTGTGCAGTCTTCTTTAAATATTAATTGGTAGTGGTACTCCTTTCACTGTAGCTAGGTTTAGGTGTGTGGAAGTGCTATGCAGAGTTCTGTTAACATTAATTGGTAGTGGTACTCTTCTCACTGTAGCTAAGTTTGTGTGGGTGTATGTGCTTTGCAGTTTTTTGTAAACAGTAATTGGTAGTGGTACTCTTCTTACTGTAGCCAGGTTTGTGTGTATTTGGATGTGCTGTGCAGTGTTCTATAAGCATTAATTGGTAGTGGTACTCTTCTCACTATAGCCAGGTTTGCGTGTGTGTGTGGATGTGCTGTGCAGTGTTGTGTAAACATTAGTTGGTAGTGGTTCTCTTCTCACTGTAGCCAGGTTTGTGTGTGTGTGGTTGTGTTGTGCAGTGTTCTGTAAACATTAATTGGTAGTGGTACTCTTGTCATTGTAGCCAGTTTTGTGTGTTAATGTACTGTGCAGTCTTCTGTAAACATTAATTGGGAGTGGTACTCTTTTCACTGTAGCCAGGTTTGTTTGTGTTTGGATGTGCTGTGCAGTGTTCTGTAAACATTAATTGGTAGTGGTACTCTTCCCGCTGTAGGTAGGTTTGTGTGTGTGGATTTACTGTGCATTGTTCTATAAACATTTATTGGTTTTGGTACTCTTCTCACTGTTGCCAAGTTTGTGTGAGTGCATGTGCTGTGCAGTATTCTGTAAACATTAATTGGTAGTGGTACTTTTCTCACTGTAACCAGGTTTGTGTGTGTGGATGCACTGTGCAATGTTCTGCAAAGATTAATTGGTGTGGAACTCTTCTCACTGTAGCCAGGTTTGTGTGTGTGTGTATGGATGTGCTGTGCAGTGTTCTGTATACATTAATTGTTAGTGGTACTCTTTTCACTGTAGCCAGGTTTGTGTGTGTGTTTTTGTTCTGTGCAGTGTTTTGTAAACATTAATTTGTAGTGGTACCCTTCTCATTGTAGCCAGGTTTGGGTATGTGGACGTATTGTGCAGTGTTCTGTAAACATTAATTGGTAGTGGTAGTCTTTTTACTGTAGACAGGTTTGTGTGTGTGGCTGCACAGTGCAGTGTTCTGTAAACATTAATTGGTAGTGGTACTCTTCTTACTGTAGCCAGGTTTGTGTGTGTGGTGTACTGTGCAGTGTTCTGTAAACATTAATTGATAGTGGTACTCTTTTTCACTTTATCCATGTTTGTGTGTGTGTGTGTGGATGTGCTGTGAAGTGTTCTGTAGATATTATTTGGCAGTGGTTCTCTTCTCACTGTAGCCAGGTTTGTGTGTGTGTTGATGTGTTGTGCAGTGTTCTGTAAACATTAATTGATAGTGGTACTCTTCTTGTTTTAGCCAGGTTTGTGTTTGTGGATGTACTGTGCAGTGTTCTGTAAACATTAATTGGTAGTGGTACTTTTCTCACTGTAGCCAGGTTTGTGTGTGGGTTGCTCTGCTGTATTCTGTAGACATTAATTGGTAGTGGTACCCTTCTCACTGTAGCCAGGTTTGTGAGTGTTTATGTACTGTGCATTGTTCTATAAATATTAATTGATAGTGGTACTCTTCTCACTGTAGCCAGGTTTGTTTGTGTGGATGTACTGTGCAGTGGTCTGTAAACATTAAATGGCAGTGTACTCTTCTCACTGTTGCCAGGTATGTGCATGTGTGGATGTGCTGTGCAGTGTTCTGTAAACATTAATTGGTTGCGGTACTCTTCTCACTGTAGACAGGTTACTGTGTGTGAATGTACTGTGCAGTGTTCTGTAAATATTAATTGGTAGTGGTAGTCTTTTCACTGTATACAGGTTTGTGTGTGTGGGTGTACTGTGCTGTGTTCTGTAAACATTAATTAGTAGTGGTACTCTTCTCACTGTCACACATGGAATACTGAAACAGGTAACTGCAAAAAAGTACAGTTTTGTACCTACCATAAATGTAGATGTCCGAGAGGTATGCATCTGCAGTCCTAACAAATGGGTTGTCCTGGCCTCAGGCAGCCCATTCGGTCGGCCGGATTCCAAAGTCTGGGTCTGGCCTCGGCTGGTGTTGCACTTCACCTGACGTCATAGCTGCAGTTCTTCGGGTATAAAGGCATCAGCCGACACCATTTTCCTCAGTGTTTCTTGCCCCAGATGCCAGATGCCCTCTAGGAAGGCTAAATTTGGATAAATGCAAATGTTCCCAAATAACAGAGAGCAAATAGAAATAAACATGTATGTACATATATACAAACAAATACACCATAATAGATTCCCCCAGCTAGCTACGAGATGGGCAAATACCCTAGGAGTACCACAGAGGGGAAGGAGAGTGGGTAATCCTGACTGCAGATGCATACCTCTCGGACATCTACATTTATGGTAGGTACAAAACTGTACTATGTCCTTCAAGGATGCATCTGCAGTCCTAACAAATGGGTAGAATACCATAGCCAAACTGGGGGAGGAGGCCATAGCAAGATTATGGTGTAGTTAAGATCCCTTGCAACACAGCAGTGGCAAAACCTGCTCGGGAGCTGGAGTATAAGGGTAGATTATAATGCTTGGCAAATGTATGCACGGAGCTCCAAGTAGCAGCCTCTAAAATGTCTTTTGTAGCCATTCCTCGTAAAAAAGCTGTAGTAGTGGCTGTAGCCCTTGTGGAGTGAGGTCTGACATTTTCTGGAGTTGCCTTTCCATGATAAGAATAACAAAATCTAATGCAATTTCCTATCCATTTAGAGATTGTCTGTTTTGAAATTGCTTTTCCTTCCATTCCTGTGGCATATGCTACCAGAAGCTGGTCAGTTTTTCTATTGTTCTTGGTTCTATCCAGGTAGTAGCGTAATTGCCTATGCACATCCAAGGTATGCAGCAGTCTTTCTCCCCTGTTCTGTGGGTTGGGGAAGAATGTAGGTAGGTGGATTGCTTGGTTTAAAGATACCCTGGAGACCACCTTTGGCATAAAGGTAGGATTAGTTCTCATGGACACTCTATCCTGATGGAAGATAAGGAAGGGTTGCACTGCCATTAATGCCTGTAGTTCAGAAACCCTTCTTGCTGAAGTGATTGCAAGCAGGAAAGCAGTTTTCCATGATAAGTACTGTAATTCTGCTGTTGCTGCTGGTTCAAAAGGGGAAGTGTCAACTTTTCTAGCACAAAGTTCAAGGCCCATGTAGGCAATGGTGGCTTCCTTGGTGGCTTTACATTTTGATTCCTCTCAGAAACTGCCTGAGTAGAGGATGAGAGAAGACTGGAGGATCCATGTTGTATTCTGCTGAAATAGCTGACGATGAATCTTAATGGAAGAGTAAGACAGGCCATTGTGGAAAAGCTCTGCTAAGTATTCCAGGATGTTAGCTAAGTTTACCAGTGCTACATTTTGCCCTTTTGCTGCACTCCAAAAGAGAAATCTTTTCCATTTAAGCTGAGTAAGTTTTCCTTGTTGAGGGTCTGCGAGCTTCCAAGATAATGTCTTTAACCCTTTGAGATAAATCTGGGTTATTTTGTCTTATGCAATGCTCCAAGCAGCTAGCTGCAGTGTTTTCAGGTTCGGATGCAGGGTTTTGAAGTTGTTCTGTGTTAGCAGTAAAGGAACCAGGGTAGAGGCCATGCGAGTTCCCGAGACATACTCCTCAGTAGTGGGTACCAGTGCTGTCTCGGCCAGTCTGGAGCTATCAGGATGATCCTTGGGTGGTCTTCTTTGATCTTCAATAGCACCTTGTGCATCAAAGGAAGAGGTGGGAATGCATATGCTGTCAGGTTTTTCCAACTGAAAGATAGGGAGTCCACCTTCCAAGCAAGTGGGTGGTATGTCCTTGTGCAGAATTTTTTCAATTGGTGATTGTGTGGGGATGCGAATAAGTCTATCTCTGGTAGTCCCCATTTCCTTGTGATGGATTTGAAGATGTCTGGATGCAGCATCCATTCGTGGGCATCCGTGGTAGTCCTGCTTAAGATGTCTGCTAGCATGTTTTCTTTTCCTGGCACAAATATTGCCTTGAGCTGTATGTTTAGGCTTAGGGCCACATTCCAGAGATCCATTGCCATCCGGCATAGAGGATATGAATGCGTGCCTCCCTGTTTGTTGATATACCACATAACTGTGGTGTTGTCCGTCCTTATCAGTAATTGCCCCTGTTGGAGAAACGGTCTGAATGCTTGAAGTGCCAGTTTTACTGCCAGCATCTCTTTTTGGTTTATGTGTAGGTTCATCATGGTCTTGAGTCCATAAGCCTTGTATGCACTTGTCTAGCATGTGTGCGCCCCAACCGAGGTCTGAGGCGTCTGTGGTGATAGTCTGGCTTGGTTGAGGGCTGTGGAAGGGCAGTCCTTTGTTCAATTGACAGGCCTGAGCCCACCATCGGAATTCTTGCTTCAGGCATGGAATTATTGGAATTTGGGTTTCTAGGCTGTGCTTGTGCTGAGACCATAAATTCCTGAGGTACCATTGCAACTTCCTCATATGTAGTCTGGCATGTGGGATCAATATTATGCAGGATGCCATGTAACCCAGGGCTTGCAGGACTTTCCTTGCTGTAAGCTGGTTCTGCGTTGTTAATGCCATGAAGTAGAGTGGAAGGTGCTTTTGTTTTTCTGCTGTGAGGGATGCCATTTGATTTGATGTGTCCAGTTCTGCACCCAAGAAGGTTATCCTTTGGGATGGCAACAGCCTTGACTTTTTTATATTGACTGTGTATCCCAAGGCTTGCAGTAGATGAATGACCCTTTTCAAGTCTTTTGTTAATTTGTTTTTGTTGTCCGCTTGTAACAGGCAATCGTCCAGGTAAGGGTAAATTTGAATTCCCTGAAGCCTGCAATGAGCAATTACTGATGCCAGGCATTTCGTGAATACTCTGGGTGCAGTAGATAAGCCAAAATGCAATGCTGAGAATTGATAATGCTCTGATCCTGCAAGAAATCTGAGGTATCTTCTGCAATTTGGTCGTATGGGGACGTGCAGGTATGCCTCCTTGAGATCTAGAGTTACCAGCCAAGACTCCTTGCCCAGCATGGGAAGAAGATGCTGTAGAGTCAGCATTTTGAATTTTGGGACAATGAGGTATGTGTTCAGAGCGGACAGGTCTAGAATAGGTCTCCATTGATTTTCCTTCCTTGGCACCAGGAAAAGTCTGGAGTAAAATCCTTGCCCTTGTTCCATAGATGGTACCTTTTCTATAGCTCTCATCCTTTTTAAGTTGTCTATTTGTTTTAGAGCATTTGCCTTTTGATTTGGAGGTAGGTTTGGCATTCCTCTCTTCCTTGGTAGAGTATGGAAGTGAAACCTGTAACCTTTGTCTATTGTCTGTAAAATCCATTTGTCTCCTGTAATGCAATGCCAGTTTACTGAAAATAAGGCTAGCTTTCCACCTAAGGGTGCTTCTAGTTGTTCCCTGGTAGGCGGCTTCAGAGCCAAGTCACTGTGATGGTCCTGTGGAAGTGGTAGTGGCTGGGTCTGCAACAGTACTTCGCTGGTTGTTAGGCTGCCACTGACGTCCCCTGTAGGCACCTCTGGATTGACCTCTGCCTCTTGTGCGCCTATTCCTGACTCTCTGTGCTCTGTTGGTGTCTGGAAAGGACCAATTCTTGGAAGGCCAGTTCCTACTAAACCTTGGAGGCTGGACCTGTAAGAAATCCTTGACTGTCTGGACAGATTTTGCTTTCTCTTCCACCTTCTTCAGCACTTGCTGTGCAGGAGAGCCAAACAAATTGTGTTTATCCATGGGAGCATCTAGGAGCTTTGATTTTACATGGTCTGGTAAGGACTGCTCTTTTAACCATGCATGCCTTCTGATCACTGTACCAGTCATAGCTGATCTAAAGGAGGCCTCCAGTGCATCATAGCCACATTTTAAGGAATGATTACTGACCTGATGTATGTTATGTACCATTTCCTGAAGTGACTTTCTGTCTAAAGGTTCAGGTGAGGACAGCTTTTTAGATAACTGATCTAACATAAATTCCTGATACTGAATCATGTGGAATTGACAGTTTAAGGCCCTAGCCAAAAGAGTAGCAGAAGTATAAACTTTTTTACCCCATCTCTCCAAGGCCCTAGATTCCCTTTCAGAGGGGAGTGGGTTTTTGGCAGAGGTAGCTGCTACAGCCTTGGGGCCCTGTGAAATAGTTTCAGGGTCTGCAAAAGGAGCCTTATACAAGTGATTATGTGTGTCCGGAACCCTGTAGTATCTGTCGGGCTTAGCAGGGGCCGGAGGGAGTGAATCAGGAGCAGTACAAGCATCATTAAATGCATCATCCACAACTGTAAGTACTGGAGGAATGGCTAAAGGCCTATGCTGTGGAAAATGCAAAAAAGTCCTAAGCCTTTTCCTTGAGTCTGAGAAATCCTGGCCCTGTCATTGAAATTGTTCCCTCATAGCATGCAAGGTTTCCCCAAAAGAAAATTCCTCAAGAGGAGAGGCAGAAGGAATGGAGTCCTCTGCATCAGAGTCTTCATATGGAGAATAAGGGCCCTCAGGAGGGTTTGTATTTTCTGATTCATCTGAGGAGTAATCAGTAGAAACTGGCTCAGGGGGTTCTGCTCTAGGTCTCTTCTCCGGAGGGGGTTGAGAGGCCCTATCAGGGTGAGACTGGGTTCTCCTGATCAAAGAAATGAGATCCTCTGCTAGACTAAGCATTTGAGTACTAGAGCTAGGCCTGTGAGAGGGGGTTTTAGTAGGCACGGCCTTGGAAGATTTAGCTGCTTTAGCCCTGGCAAAGGCCTTAATTGACATGGATGCAGGGGGCCTAGCAGCTCCACATGCAGGAGTAGATACATCTAGGGGAATAGTATCTGATAAATCCTGTGAAACTGTAAGAGCAGGTGGAATTTCAGTAGCAGATTCAGCCATGCTGGAAGAGGCCTCGGTAGTAGGAGGCATGCTTTCGGCCGAAGGAAGAACCGCAGACTCGGTTTCAGCCGAAACCGAGACACTCGCGGTTGGCTTAACCGTGGTTTCGGCCGAAACCGCGGACCGCGAGTGTCGGTCCTTTTCCTTACGCTTTTTAGCTAAATGTGAAGTCGGAGTCTCCGACGGCATGATATAAGCAAAAGCGGAGCCGAAAAACTCCTCTGCAAACTCCGACCGACGTCTAAGCGTCCGTCGGTTGAAGGAAGCACAGGCTAAACAAGCTGCTACGTCGTGGTCTGGGCCTAAACAAGGTAGGCAGTAAGAGTGGAAGTCTTTATGAGGTATTTGTTTCCCACAAGTTAAACAGTTATTCACTTTTTCTGACATCGGCTGAGGCAAGAAAGAGTCCCCAACGGGGTACTTTGCTTTTTAGAAGTCTTCGGTAGTAGTAATCTCTGGATCTGACCGACCGGCACTTGCGAACAGCTTCTGCTTCGGGCGCCACGCGGCAAGAAAGACTGAGGAAAATGGCGTTGGCTGATGCCTTTATACCCGAAGAACTGCAGCTATGACGTCGGGTGAAATGCGACACCAGCCGAGGCCAGACCCAGACTTTGGAATCCGGCCGACCGAAGGGCTGCCTGAGGCCAGGACAACCCATTTGTTAGGACTGCAGATGCATCCTTGAAGGACATCAGGAATGCAGGCAAGAGGGCTTGAGGCTCGCACACAGTAGTAGTTTCTAAAGTTTATTCTTCAGACTTTGCTTCAAACAAACAATAAAAATAATAAAAAACAGTAACCATAAAGCGCTTTTCGTCTCACCCCTTAGTGAGACTTCATCAGACAGTTGCAACAAGAATGTTTCAAACAGTATATATAAGTTCAAACCACATCAACTTCCTCCAAGCAAAAGGCAAACCCACCCCCAAGGTAAGCAGGAAAGAACAATTAACCCACTGTATGCTTCTTTAAAAATCCAGCTTCTTGTAAAACAAGTATGTATGCAGTAAATATATTTGTATATGTCTAAATATAAACATAGCTCATCAGCTCGAAAACACTCTTAAAAGACCTTTTAAAAGTATATTCAGAAATATTTAAAAACCATTCTAACATTAAAACCAATAGTTAAGGTAACAGTAAAAAGCGAGTTGTCAAGAATGAAGTGAAAAATTGAAAACAGCATAAAATAAAATCTTTACCACTGTGTGAAAAAGTATTAAGATCTTAAATAACTTTCAATAATAGTTAATAATGACAGTTCTAAAAAGTAGGATGAAGAAATATGTAACGAAACACTTATATTAGCCCCATGTTGTCTGAATTTAAAACCATCAAGCTAAATAGCTATAAAGACTGGAGCAGAGAAAACCATCCTGTAAAGGACGTCCGGTGAATATGATAAAAGATGAAATAAGAGTGTACACATTCACATAAACAACTCTAAATGCAAACACATTCATGTGTAGATAACAACTAAGTGAATGTGAATAACCATGTATATGTATAAACATGTATATACCTAACTGAACAAATAAGTACATTTTTGACTATTTAGATAAATATTTAACATACCCTGTTTAAGCAAAAATATGAAACCTTTCTTGCAGACTGAAGTGAATAAGGTATATATTCACCTCATTAAACTCTTTAGTTTAAGGATGCAAGATATGGAATAAACTTCATTCAGTCCTGGCGGGTAGCAGGCCCTAGTACGAAGCTGCCATATTAATTCCAGTTTTTCTAGGAATAATGAACTAGGGCCACCCCTTCCATCACTCGTAACCTGGTCAATCACTCTAAATTTAAAAGAGTGTAATGGGAAAGCACTCACATGTCTAGCCAGAGCATTTTCCTGCTTTGATGTTCTAATGCTGTAAAGGTGTTCGTAAACCCTAACGCTGTAAAGGTGTTCGTAAACCCTTATGCTGTAAAGGTGTTTGTAAACCCTTTCTGATGCTGTAAAGGTGTTCGTAAACCCTAACGCTGTAAAGGTGTTTGTAAACCCTTTCTGATGCTGTAAAGGTGTCCGTAAACCCTTTCTGATGCTGTAAAGGTGTTCGTAAACCCTTTCTGATGCTGTAAAGGTGTTCGTAAACCCTTTCTGATGCTGTAAAGGTGTTTGTAAACCCTTTCTGATGCTGTAAAGGTGTCCGTAAACCCTTTCTGATGCTGTAAAGGTGTTCGCAAACCTTTTCTTTTAGTTTCCTGTCCGACTTCCCAATATAAAAAGCTGGGCAGTCTTGACATTGGGCCAAATAGACTATACTTTTAGTATTACAGTCAAATTTACCCTTTGACGCATAGGGCACTCCTCTGATCGAGAAGCTGACCCCAATCTCCATGAAGGGGCATTGGGGACACATGCTACACTTTATCATCCCTTTCCTCCTGCTTCCAAAATTGTCTTCCTTCCTAGTCTGTAATAAGCTTTTTAAATTCCTGCCACGTCTAAAAGCTACTCTAGGGGGATCCCTCAATTTAGCATATAAATTGTGGTCAAGGACTATTAAATCCCAGTTCTTATTAATGATGTCTTTGATATCATAACTATTGCTACTAAAAGTAGTAATAAAAGTGGACCCTACTAAAGGAGCATCATTGTGAACCATCCGAACTTGGTTGATTTCCATTTGTTCCTCATTAATTTTAACCCCCAGTATAGGTTGGTACATGCCCCTATGCCTCTTGTTTTATACTTCTCTTACCAGTTCCCTAACCATAGGTAGAGGGTATCCCCTCTTGATAAACATATCCTGAAGTTGATTACATTCTAGTAAAAACTCTTCTTGTGTGGAAACCATCCGAGCTGCTCGTACCAGTTGGCCTTTTACCACTGAACGCTTTTGAAATAGTGGATGACAACTGTCAAAATGTAAAAAAGCATTCGAGTAGGTATCTTTCCTGAAAGTACGAGCTGTATAGCAACCATTAATTAGGTCCTTTTTTAATTCAACATCCAGGTAAGCTATTCTTTCCATGTGAAAATTATGTGTGAACTGTAAAAAACAGTGGTATTATTGAGGTATGCCACTAGATTGTTAGCTTCCACCTTATCACCCTTAAACAACATAAAGATATCGTCCAGGTATCTTGTATAAAAGTGTATTTGGCTTCTAATTTCAGGTACATTTAAAATAAACTCCCTTTCCCAAGAAGCCATCACTAGGTTGGTGAAGCTGGCTCCACATGGGGAGCCCATTGCTACGCCAATGGACTGGACGAAAAACCAAGGTAATATAATTATTAGACAACACTATGTCCAACAGTTCAGTGAGCAAAGAAATTAAACTTCTAGGGGCTTCCAGTTCTAGTAGTAACAGGCTGAGCCGTTCTACACCCTCAACATGTGGGATGGACGTGTACAAATCTTTAACGTCTATAGTTAGGAAATTGAAGCCCTCATTAAACTGTAAATCCTGTATACTCCTTAAAAAGGACCATGAGTCCTTGCAGATCTGTTTTTGTAATTTTACATATTTCTGCAAAAAATGGTCAATATATTTGGCTAATGGGTAAGTGATGCTATTCCTGGAATCCACAAGAGGTCTCATTGTTGGATCCGAGACACTCTTGTAGATCTTGGGGATGCCAGACAAAGCTGGAATTCTAGGTGCTGGCATGCATAAGAAACTGTATATATCCATGTCAATCCTTGCCTCAATAAGCAGTTCTTCTAAGTTAGCACGAATTCTCCCGTAAGCGATATTTAATTCGTTACGGGACACCTCCGTGTATGCTTCAGTCATTACTATCCTTTCCATTCTATTGACATATTCATCATTATTCATTATAACCAGTCCTCCACCCTTGTCAGATTGCATCACCCTCACCCATGCCTGTTGAACCAAATTAAGTGCTAGTTCTTCTTCCTTAGTAACATTATGACCCTTCCCTTTACTTTGATTTTGTACACAAATACAATTGAATAAGTCCACTTCACAAACATGTTCAAACATTGTTAATGTCGGGTGTAGTGGGGGGCAAAAGGTGCTATGTACATAGAACAGATTCTGAGGTTGTTGTCTAGCCCCAAACAAGTAAATAAAGTTAAGCTTCCTTGTGAATAATTTTAAGTCAATTATAGTTTCAGCAAAGGAGGCTTTGTGTGATGGAACAAAGGTTAATCCTTTCGCTAATAAATCTGCTAGCTCAATGCTCACTTTCAGTGTGGAAAAATTAAAAATTTTAAAGTCACCTTGGCTATTGTATACCAGTTCAAAGTTGTTCTCCACACTGGGTTGTTGTGGGTCCGATACTAATACCTGTTAAAGTTCCTGTAGTTCACCCTGGGAAGACCCTGCCTCAGGTTGTACCCCGAGGCTTGTGACCGAAAATTCTGCTGGTTTACAAAGTTGTTGTTATTATTCCTATATTGGTTACCAGTTTCATTCCGGCCTCATGTAGTTTCCCTTGAGGTGTCTACGGCCTGTTCACATAGGGGCGGACCCTGGCCCCTGTTGCCGGGTTAGATGGCCAGTGTGGAGAACAAGCAAAAGGATTAACCAATGAGACCTCTTGTGGATTCCACTTACCCATTAGCCAAATATATTGACCATTTTTTGCAGAAATATGTAAAATTACAAAAACAGATCTGCAAGGACTCATGGTCCTTTTTAAGGAGTATACAGGATTTACAGTTTAATGAGGGTTTCAATTTCCTAACTATAAACGTTAAAGATTTGTACACATCCATCCCACATGTTGAGGGTGTAGAACGGCTTAGCCTGTTACTGCTAGAACTGGAAGCCCCTAGAAGTTTAATTTCTTTGCTCACTGAACTGTTGGACATAGTGCTGTCTAATAATTATATTACCTTCAACAACAGGTTTTTCGTCCAGTCCATTGGCGTAGCAATGGGCTCCCCATGTGGAGCCAGCTTCGCCAACCTAGTGATGGCTTCTTGGGAAAGGGAGTTTATTTTAAATGTACCTGAAATTAGAAGCCAAATGCACTTTTATACAAGATACCTGGACAATATCTTTATGCTGTTTAAGGGTGATGAGGTGGAAGCTAACAATCTAGTGACATACCTCAATAATACCACTGTTTTTTTACAGTTCACACATACTTTTCACATGGAAAGAATAGCTTACCTGGATGTTGATTTAAAAAAGGACCTAATTAATGGTTGCTATACAGCTCGTACTTTCAGGAAAGATACCTACTCGAATGCTTTTTTACATTTTGACAGTTGTCATCCACTATTTCAAAAGCGTTCAGTGGTAAAAGGCCAACTGGTACGAGCAGCTCGGATGGTTTCCACACAAGAAGAGTTTTTACTAGAATGTAATCAACTTCAGGATATGTTTATCAAGAGGGGATACCCTCTACCTATGGTTAGGGAACTGGTAAGAGAAGTATAAAACAAGAGGCATAGGGGCATGTACTAACCTATACTGGGGGTTAAAATTAATGAGGAACAAATGGAAATCAACCAAGTTCGGATGGTTCACAATGATGCTCCTTTAGTAGGGTCCACTTTTATTACTAGTTTTAGTAGCGATAGTTATGATATCAAAGACATCATTAATAAGAACTGGGATTTAATAGTCCTTGACCACAATTTATATGCTAAATTGAGGGACCCCCCTAGAGTAGCTTTTACACGTGGCAAGAATTTAAAAAGCTTATTACAGACTAGGAAGGAAGACAATTTTGGAAGCAGGAGGAAAGGGATGATAAAGTGTAGCATGTGCCCCCAATGCCCCTTCATGGAGATTGGGGTCAACTTCTCGATCAGAGGAGTGCCCTATGCGTCAAAGGGTAAATTTGACTGTAATACTAAAAGTATAGTCTATTTGGCCCAATGTCAAGCCTGCCCAGATGTTTATACTGGGAAGTCGGACAGGAAACTAAAAGAAAGGGTTTACGAACACCTTTACAGCATCAGAAAGGGTTTACGAACACCTTTACAGCATCAGAAAGGGTTTACGAACACCTTTACAGCATCAGAAAGGGTTTACGAACACCTTTACAGCATCAGAAAGGGTTTACGGACACCTTTACAGCATCAGAAAGGGTTTACAAACACCTTTACAGCGTTAGGGTTTACGAACACCTTTACAGCATTAGAACATCAAAGCAGGAAAATGCTCTGGCTAGACATGTGAGTGCTTTCCCATTACACTCTTTTAAATTTAGAGTGATTGACCAGGTTACGAGTGATGGAAGGGGTGGCCCTAGTTCATTATTCCTAGAAAAACTGGAATTAATATGGCAGCTTCGTACTAGGGCCTGCTACCCGCCAGGACTGAATGAAGTTTATTCCATATCTTGCATCCTTAAACTAAAGAGTTTAATGAGGTGAATATATACCTTATTCACTTCAGTCTGCAAGAAAGGTTTCATATTTTTGCTTAAACAGGGTATGTTAAATATTTATCTAAATAGTCAAAAATGTACTTATTTTTTCAGTTAGGTATATATATGTTTATACATATACATGGTTATTCACATTCACTTAGTTGTTATCTACCCATGAATGTGTTTGCATTTAGAGTTGTTTATGTGAATGTGTACACTCTTATTTCATCTTTTATCATATTCACCGGACGTCCTTTACAGGATGGTTTTCTCTGCTCTAGTCTTTATAGCTATTTAGCTTGATGGTTTTAAATTCAGACAACATGGGGCTAATATAAATGTTTTGTTATATATTTCTTCATCCTACTTTTTAGAACTGTCATTATTAACTATTATTGAAAGTTATTTAAGATCTTAATACTTTTTCACACAGTGGTAAAGTATTTTATTTTATACTGTTTTCAGTTTTACACTTCATTCTTGACAACTCACTTTTTACTGTTACCTTAACTATTGGTTTTAATGTTAGCATGGTTTTTAAATATTTCTGAATATACTTTTAAAAGGTCTTTTAAGAGTGTTTTTGAACTGATGAGTTATGTTTATATTTACACATATACAAATATATTTACTGCACACATACTTGTTTTACAAGAAGCTGGATTTTTAAAGAAGCATACAATGGGTTAATTGTTCACTTCTACTTACCTTGGGGGCGGGTTTGCCTTTTGCTTGGAGGAAGTTGATGTGGTTTTAACTTATATATACTGTTTGAAACATTCTTGTTGCAACTGTCTGATGAAGTCTCACTAAGGGGTGAGACGAAAAGCGCTTTATGGTTACTGTTTTTTATTATTTTTATCATTTGTTTGAAGCAAAGTCTGAAGAATAAACTTTGGAAACTACTACTGTGTGCGTGCCTCAAGCCCTCTTTCCTGCATTCCTGTTTTTGCAGTTAACTCTTCTCACTGTCGCCAGGTTTTTGTGTGTGGATGTGCTGTGCAGTGTTCTGTAAACATTAATTGGTAGTGTCACTTTTCTCACTGTAGTCAGGTTTGTGTGGGTGGATGTGTTGTGCAGTGTTCTGTAAACATTTATTGGTAGTGGTAATCTTGTCACCATAGCCAGGTTTATGTGTGTGGTTGTATTGTGCAGTGTTCTGTAGACATTAATTGGTAGTGGTAATCTTCTCACTGTAGCCGGGTTTGTGAGTGTGGATGTGCTATGTAGTGTTCTATAAACATTAATTGATAGTGGTACTCTTCTCACTGTAGCCAGATGTGTGTGTGTTTGGATGTGTTGTGCAGTGTTCTGTAAACAATAATTGGTAGTGGTACGCTTCTCATTGTAGCCAGGTTTGTTTTTGTGGATGTACTGTGCAGTGTTCTGTAAACATTAATTGGCAGTGGTACTCTTTTCACTGTAGCCAGGTTTGTGTGTGTGGATGTACTTTGCATTGTTCTATAAACATTAATTGGTAGTGGTACGCTTCTCATTGTAGCCAGGTTTGTTTTTGTGGATGTACTGTGCAGTGTTCTGTAAACATTAATTGGCAGTGGTACTCTTTTCACTGTAGCCAGGTTTGTTTTTGTGGATGTACTGTGCAGTGTTCTGTAAACATTAATTGGCAGTGGTACTCTTCTCACTATAGCCAGGTTTGTGAGTGTGGATGTTAAAGCATTTTGCATCAGTGTATGGGATCATGGGATCATTGGACTTTAGTAGCCTAATGGCCCTAGGTCCCTTAATATACTAGTTAAGTTCTTACCCTTATTTACATGATCATCATATATTGCTTATGTCCATGAGGGATTCAGGCAAAAGCCCTGTGGTGAAATGACGGTCATCCAGGCAATCATACAGATTGCATCTGAAGAGGGTCAGTGAGGTGCACTGTTTGCCATTAGGTGGGAGTATGTTTATAAGGTTTGTTAAAGTCTGGTAGACATATCTCCATCACCAGCATGTATTAGTAATGTCACATACCAGGTTAATGTCCATACAGGGAGTAATCCATGTACCATTCCACCTACAGATATGTAGCATTTCCATTACATCAGGGTCACACATTGCCCTGTGTACAAGGCAGATATCACTTCTGAGTAGTCTATGTGACACAAGCTACAATGACAGTTATTTCAGACTATCCCCATAGGACAAATACTGGGGGGGTGGGACTTGAAGTTTCCTTGTGAGGAACCTTTGTGTTGTGTGTAATTGTCACTGGTGCTTGGAAAGGTACATGACAAAATGGCCATTGTACTCAAATATTGCCATGCTGAGGGAAGAGTACATGGAGGTTACAACTGCATCATTATCAGGTGACGGTTCCCTCAGTAATGACATGAGCATGATATACTTCCCTTCTTACCCTGTGTAGACATGGTGATCTATGGTAAAGTAGGTGTAAACTTGCGTGGCCAGGCCTGTGTGCCCAGATCTATTCACCCCTGAGTATGTACATCACTGTGTGCCCAGGTCTCTCACTCCTGAGTATGTATATCACTGTGTGCCCAGGTCTCTCACCCCTGAGTATGTACATCACTGTGTGCTCAGGTCTCTCACCCCTGAGTATGTACATCAGGTGTGGCTATTGATGTGCTACTTACAAGGTACACAGGTGTTACTGATGGACCAGGTACACAGGTGTTACCAGTAGAAATAATACTACATACACATTTGCATGGGGTTTAGGACCTTGAGTATGTCAACAAGCATTTGTTCATGAACACCCTCTTGTAGGAGACTGACATAACTGGAAGATTGTATGACCACCCCCAGTTTGCTGTGCCATGAGGAGCTTGTTTTAATCCTGTCAGGTACAGCTGAGTCTATGCAGTTGTACAGGTGCTTCCATAAAACATTGGTGTAGAGCTTGGCATAGTTGCCTGTCCCATCTGAGGAGGGTGGTGCAGTCAATCTATTTATACCATCCCACAGGAGGTTATAATTTGCTGTATTGAAGTTTAGTACTTTGCTACGGTGGGGGGGGGGGTCAGGTGTGAGTCTTAGTTTTAAGTAGATGAATTTGTGGTTAAATCTCACCAGGGAGGACCTTACAGGGGAGGTGCTACAGTGGGCACCCATATTGATAAGCACCTGATGCAGTACGTCGGCTCCCCTTGTAGGGATGTCACTCCACTGGTTCAGGGCTTGTAGTTAAGGACATGGACTAACTTTTGGGCAAGTGAGTTTGAGAATGAGTAACAAACACAGTTAGTGGGTAGCTGCAGTCACCCCACACCATAGTGTTGTGATGTATCTTGAGAGACACAAGTAGATTCAAATAAGCACACCAGGTGTCCTAATTCATGGAGTTGCTCTTGTAGCTGGCTATGGCTTGATTAGGTGGCCTACCAACACTGAATAGCACCTGCAGTGTCTCCAGGGAAGCACACTGTTTAACCAATCTGGATGTGTATCTATTTTTAATGAATATGGATACTCTACCTGCATTACCTGGCACACTTTCAGTTTGAGGTCTAAACATGTGGAAGGATGTGCAGCCTGGTATGGCTGTGGTGCTGTCCACAGCCTTGAACCAGGGGTGAGTATGACTGTGCAAATGTCTGCATATTCCAAGGTGGGGCCACCTTCCAATGAGTGGAGTTTAGTGTTGGCATTCCTAGCATGTAGCAGTATAACTGTCATGTTGTTTGAAAATGGCGTTTCTTCACTGGAAAGTTTTCCCTTGAGACACTGCCTATAAGATGCACTATGGTGATGTCAGCATCCTTGTCCACCACACAAACCTCCAGGGGTGATAGATGAACACCATCTCTGGCAAAGCATTGAGGTCTGTTGAGCAAGTCATCCCAGGCTGGCATGTACTGGATCCCCTTACAATGACACCACACAATAAAGCCAATTATTGACTTCAGTCATTTTCTGTGTGTATTGCGCCATCATCCTAGGTGAAGGTGAGCATCTATATCATGTTATCAAAATTTTAGTACATCGAATCACTAAAGGTCGACCTCTAGTGATTGATGTAGAAAACATCTAATGACGCTTAAAAAACAAAAAAACAAAAATTAAAACTAACTAGTGTAGGCCTCCCTACATGGGGCGCTGCGCCCCCCCCCACCCCCTACTTAAATATTCCAACTCCATGACCGCACTACATTGAGGTAAATGGAAATCTCCCCCTACGGAGATTTCTGTTTACCTGCATGATGTTCTGTGCTTTCGACGTTGTGGTGCCGACAATATCAGCTTCGATATTGTCGGCTTTCGACATTGTGAAGTAGACCCGAAGGTGAAATGCAGTTGAAAGCTATGAGCATACCTGCTGGAGACACAGAGTCTGTAAGCTCAGTTGTGTGTCTGCATACAGTCCATTGAGGTATGTCTCAAGTTGTACACACCAACAGGAACTATGAGGTCATCATAATGTTATTTGATGTTGACAGACCTGCCTGCATGTGTGGTATGGCATATCCTGGCACCTCACAGACAGCTAATTGTGACCTTTCCCATATGTAGCCAAGGGACATCAATGTGTCTCGTGATGTAATCACCTATGAATAATAGGTTTGAGTTTGTGTTTTGCCTTAGGTGTTTGACCAGTGAGACAGTGGTGCATTCACTATTATGTGTAGTGTGTTCTGTAGAGGTATGATTATGTGTAGTAAGCTTGCAATTGGGTTTCTGAGGTATCTGTTGTTTGTGTATGTGTCTGGTAAGAAGCTCCACACATGCAGGTGTGTGTGATGTGGGTGTGGGTGGAGTACATAGTGAGGTGTGCATGTTGGCAAACTGTTCATTGTCATATGTACTGACCGGTGTGTGAGACAACATGGAATCAAGGTTTGTAATATAGTCACATGCCTCACACGTTGTGTTTGTGTGGAGTAGGAGTATAGGGGTGGGGACACTTTCCACATCACGACAGTGGTCACTGATAATGTCATTAGCAATACAGTCTTGCTTGTGTGTACGTCACAGCAGGCCATCATTAGGCACTGGCCTGACAGATGCTGAAATGCAACATGTTATCATTTTTATGTAGTTCTCCTAAGGTAACACACCACCTGACAGTGTGCCACAACATGAATGAGTGAATACAATGCTTTGCCAGGCATTTGCACTTTGGATTAACCATAATCCTGCTATTAGGCATGGTTGTAATAGTAATACCTAAAAATGTGACAATGTACAATTCCAGAAAAGTTAGGGTTATGCTGCTACACCCTTGGGGTTGACAGCCTCAAACACACTGTCTGTAGCCACTTCTTGCAGTGAAGATGTGGATATCTGTGCATGCACAGAGGGCTGTTCTACTTTGCAGTCAGTACTTTGGCCTTGCTAGTCTACACTGTCTGTCATGCATCCAGACAGCAAACTGGATGTTGTGTGACATGATGTGGGAACACAGACATGTGTTCCGGTTACATAAATGTGCAGTATGACATACGTAGGAGATATGTGAGGTATACACACTTTGGCCAAAGGTGGCCATTCTCCTGCAGTAGGCCTCAGATCCCTGTCATCAGATGTGCACCATGAAGCTGTTGGAGGTCAGGCTGCATGAACTGCTGTGAAATTGTCATCTGCAGGGTTCACTGCCACTGTGGTGCTTGTTCAAGGAACCTTGGACATCTATGTCATTGGACATTGAACATTATATTATAATGCTGCAGCTGTGCTTCAACTCACCATCTGGTCAGTACCCTACTGAAATCTTAACAACCCTGGAATACAAGGCATAATACATGCCAAACTCAAATGATTGCTCTGGTTGCTAATCAAGGCATCTAGCTGGAAAAGGGTATGTTAAGCCTATGGAGTCTTGCATGACATGGAACAACTATGTGGATAAACAAACAGGCTGTGGCCTGCTCCTCGTGTTGGTACTAATGTTTTGCTTCTGTTGAGAGACAAAGTATGGGAGCATGGTATCCTAAGAGAGAGTGGTTCTAGTTAGGCAGGCAGTAGTAGTAGCCAGGTACCAGCAATTCAGGGGACACCCCTGCTTTTAGCATTCTTCACAAAGTAATTGTGTAATTTTAGTACACACTGCTTGATTAGTGTCCAAATGCAGAATAGCTGTCCAAAATCTTCCATCTTACCTTCACATGGTGTATGTATGCTGTAGCAACTACTTTTTACATACAAATGTGTGTGCTACAGGCTGAAGCTGTAGGCACAGGCAGAGAGGGTGAACACTTTGCAGGACAACAACCTTTAAGGGTAAGTGTGGGACCTGTGGTAGCCTTATTGTATGGGCAGAGCCAGATTGAGGGTATGCATCCCACTGGGAATTAAGGTATGTGTTTCAGGTAAGTATGTCAGCCAACGGTATCAGTAACACAATACAAGACAAAATGCTTGGTGTGTCCTAAAAAAAGGTAGGGGGTATAATAACCATGATGTCACACAGTTGGACAACTGACAAGTCACATGTTATGTCATGGTAGTCCCCTGGTTAAGTGTGTACTGGCAACCCCTGCATCTAGCTCAACCTCCATATATGTATGTTACTTGTGCAGCTCTGATTGTGTGTAATATCACCAGCAAAACATTGTGGGCTGTAGTCTGATATTACTGGGCCACAATTTCAGTACACCCTTTGACATCCTCTGGGATCTCAGGCTAATGCATGTCCTGACATTCTCTGTACTTTCCAATGTTGTACTTAGACTAATTAAGAGTGTTCCTATCTGTAGGCCTATGAACTCTATTATTTAGATTCAGACATTCCAACTGTACTGCTTTGAGTGGATAAATAGGTGATGAGACAGACATACATATCATAATTTATAATGTGGATGTCTACATACATGTATTTTTGTTGCTAGATGCAGCTGTAATTGAACCCAGAACCATGTGTAAAAAAAGTAATGTTCTCAAGGCATTTTATAGACTGAGCTACAGAGTCACTGTTATAGCAGGTGTATTTTTACATATTGTAGTTATCATTCCACAGTTATCTGCTGTTAAATACCACACTTACATCTCTTATTATGTGTATGGCTTTAGAGTATTTGTATACCAGAATCCCAGTTAAAATCCTATTTTCCATTAATGTTTTAGCAAGTGTATTCTTACATGTTGTACATATAATTGCAGGGTTATCTGCTATTAGATACTTAATTACTTCTAACCTTATGAGTGTATGGCTTTAAAGTGATATATTTCTCTACTAGAGTGACAATTACACTACTCGTTTTCTATTAATCTCTTAGCTGATTTGTGCAGTGTGATGCGATGCATAGTATCGTTTCAACACACTTAATGATGGGAACTTGAGCATTACTGTGTTTTGATTAAAACACCTGTATTAATTAGCAGCTGTGTGGCTTGGCAGGGTGACCCACTATTCTACAGGTGCGATGGTCCTGGGTTTGAAATAAGGTGCAGGTGTACTTTTTGAATGTGATTAATATTGTTTCAAAAGGATATATTTTTTGCTAGTGCTATTTAGCATAGCTAAGCGATGTGGCATGCCATGCCATGTCGCACAAAAAATCTTTAAAGGAAAGAAAAATGTGGAGATAGAGCAGTGGTGAAATGGGGTGCAAGAAGGGGGAAAAACATAGTGAAATGCAGGTAGGGATGTGCAGGATGGGTGTAAGACAGAACCATAGCTATCCATTTCTTGAACAGCAAAAACTGTGCACTTTCACAGATTCTTTAGCTGAATTTGGACTGTCACCACCCAGAGATGGGCGATGACAACATAAGTACATTATTAAGCCAATTGGACCAAATGAAGTGCATCCAGTGGACACGTGTGTGAAATGGAGAGCTATGTATGGGATGGATTTTTTTTTTTGGGACAGGTGCCCATTTTTTTTTAAGGTGAGAGTGGAATGTTGGGGAAGGGACATAGGCATGTTTGGGAAAGTAAGTTGAGAAGGTGAGGAAGCTTTTGCAGACAAGACAGACAAGACAGGGTTGGTGTGTGACACAAGAGAGGGGTGAACACCTTGGATGGGGAGGATCTCGTTAGCCAGGGGGCATGGTTATGTTTTATCTGTTTGATGTGAATTGGGGCTAAGCTATTAAGTGTATCAAGAAATAATTTCTTTGAATTCTTATTTTTTTTTATTGTAAAATTTTCCATGTCTGGATGCCTATGCCTGTATTTCTTTTCAAATATCTTTGGTGCTGCTCTTTTTGTATTGATTAGTTTTGCTTTCTCCTTTGCATAAATATTGCACCATATTAAATCTCTTTTTCTTTCCCATGTCCATATTTCTTCTTCAGATGTCTCCTGCTCCTCCTGTTTTTTTCTTATTTGGGGACTCATTGTTCCATCATGCTGTGATATAACCTCTGTTACACTTTCTATACTAAATCCTTCACTTCGCAGGTATTCCATAACTTGTTTCTATTTTTTTAACTTCTACTTTACTAGTCTTCTGTTCTACATTTCCTCATTTTGTTCTTATTTTTGTATCGTAAAATTTTCTATATCTGAATGCCTTTGCCTGCATTTATCTTTGAACATCTTTGGGGCTGCCTTTTTTGTATTGATTAATTTGGCTTTCTCCTTTGCATAAATATTGCACCATATCAGATCGCTCTTTCTTTCTCATGTCCATATTTCTTTTTGAACACTCTTTCTCATGTCCATATTTCTTTTTTATAACTTTCAAAAGTTTCTAGATTTTGCTATTTATATTTTTGCACTTTCTCAGTCTCTTCTTTTTCCAAATGGCCCAAGGCTTCTTGGTATATATAATGTTTTCATAACTCTGCTCTATTAATGAACACAACATTTTATTTGAAACTTCTGACAGTTTTTTTGTGGAAGTATTTTTCTTTCCTCTAATTTTTCTTTTCTGGAAATTCTGGGCTTCTTTAATCATAGCAACAGTACATAACTTCTTTCTTATCCTCAGTAGTCCACTCTATCATCTTTATGGTTCTTTTTGGCCTATCTGGATTTGTGATGTTTGTGGACTGCTACTACCTTCTACAATGAAGGGGGGGATCCTCCCCCTGAGCTTGGCCTAGCCCCATTGTAGGAATGTTTCCATGTGTTGAGGATTCTGCACTGCCATTTTTAACAGTCCTGCCACCAGTGCACCTACCAAGACTGGGCACTTATTTATCCTGGGACTTGTGCACCTAGCTATCTTTTTCATTTTTAACCTACTTCTGTCCATGATATATGCTATATAAAATACAATATCTATGTCAGTGTTGTGTTGGTGAGATTTTGTGAAAAAAACAGGGTCCACCTAATGAAGGTAGTCACCAAGACTTGAGGATGAATCCAATTCCAGCAATACTACCCTACTTTACTTGCTGCCATATCATCTCTCTATCTATCCATTATCAACACTCCATTCGGACCCCTTAGGACCCCTTATCATCTCTCCATTTGGGCCCCTTATCATCTCTCCATTCGGACCCCTTAGGACCTCTTTTCATCTTCCCATTTGGAGAGTTTGTGTAGTCTCAGAGATAATAGATAGCAGAAAGAGAATGAGAAGTGTGGCTCTCCTGAAAGAAAACTAAGATAATCTGACTGGTTTTGAACAAATGTTTTTATACTCTTCAGTGTACTGACTGTGAATTTCAGCACATCACTTACTTACTCTTCCATATATAAACCAAAGGGAGTACAGTTAACCTGAACTGTAAAAACATGATAATAAATGCCTTGATTGTAATTATTTTTACACTATTTAAGACACTGTTCAGTGTGCTGCCATTTTCTATTTTGTTTGCAGTTGTGCAATTGCGGTGTCAGTATGTAAACGTTAGGGGGTATAGACTGCAACTTCCCATGCAAAAGAAGTGCTTTGTAGTTTACTGATTACAAAAGGAAACTGTTTGGTTTCTTTTGTTGAGCTGTTCAATTTCATGCAACATTTCCTTCTGTGTAGTCAGTGTCCTGGCACAGATGTCATTGCTGTCGATGAAGCATTGACTATTAATGACATACTCATACATACACAGACAATTACACACACACACTCACACACACACACACACAATTACACACACACACACAAAATTAGACACACAATTACACACACACACACACACACACACACACACACACACACACACACACACACACACACACATGCAATTACACACACACACACACACACACACACACACACACACACACACACACACACACACACACACACACAGATGTGTGTACATATATATGTTTATACATACTGGTCTACTTCAGAAGACTGAAAAACTAAAAGACCAAATCTCTAAATACTGAAAACTCAAAATACTGAATGATAGAATTTGCCCCTTCTCCACTGTTGTGGGATATTGGAGTTGGTATATATAATTAGCGGGGGGGGGGTGCAGTCCCCTATATTAGGGGTGTAGGTGGGCTTGCCCCCTGCATTAAACATTTTTTCAGTAGTTTGAGTTTTCAGTATTTTGACATTCAGTCCTTTGGTTTTTCATTCTTCTGAAGTACACCAGTATGTATAAACATATGTATGTACACACGTGTGTGTGTGTGTGTGTGTGTGTGTGTGTGTGTGTGTGTGTGTGTAGAGATAGAGACAGATTAGATATAGCTATATCTATATTATCTCCATGTATCTATATTTGTCTATTGATATCTCTCTCTCTCTCTCTATATATATATATATATATGTGTGTGTGTGTGTGTGTGTGTGTGTGTGTGTGTGTGTGTATATGTATATATATATATATATATATATATATATATATATATATATGTGTGTGTGTGTGTGTGTGTGTGTGTGTGTGTGTGTGTGTGTGTGTGTGTGTGTGTGTGTGTGTGTGTGTGTGTGTGCAGAGATAGAGACAGATTAGATATAGCTATATCTATATTATCTCCATGTATCTATATTTGTGTATCGATCTCTCTCTCTCTCTCTATATATATATATATATATAAAATACAGTTATACAGATATAGCTCTCTCTCTATATATATATATGTTGGATTCACTTTATAACCTCGAAATGCTGAAATATCGAATTTCAGTATCTCGAGACTATAAAACCAAATCCACAAAACACAGACAAACAAAAACCGCGAAACCACATAACCGAAAACACAGCACACACTACACTAAACATACAACAAAACACCCACATCACAACATAAACAAAAAAACAACACACATACACAACTCACACACACATAAGCAGGGGCAAGCCCCTGCACCCCCACCCCCTACTTATATATACTAACTCCGAGATCGCACAAACACAACACAAAAGCTCACACACGCACATTCTCCAATCCCTCACACACTCTAACTCCCACTCAAAACCCTTACAAAACACTCACTTACCTGACATAACACCTACATCCAAACACGGCACCGTGCACCAACAAAACACAAACCCGGACATTACATAGCACAACTTCATAACCGCAAATTCGACATATTTTCGACATACGTGAAATTCGCGATTATGAACATTCGCTATTTTGAACATTCGACTTTATAGCTCCGAGATACTGAAATTTGACATTTCAGTATTTCGATGTTATAAAGTGAACCCATATATATATATATATATATATATATATATATATATATATATATATATATATGGATCCCTATCATATGATAGAAACCTCATTTGACTGAAACACATTTGACTGAGACCGTAAGACTGAATTTTCAAAAGACTGAAAAGTCACTTGACTGAAACACATAATACTAAATTTCAATATACTAAATTGTAAAGTGGACCATATAAAAACAGACTAGGTGGATGGGCTATGCCCCCCACACCCCCCTAACTATATATACTAACTCCAGGATTGCACTACAGTGGGGAAAAGGGCATATACTTTTCACGTACCTTACAGTAGTTTGCATGCTGCCACTACTATGCACTTTTCCCCACTGTAGTGCAATCCTGGAGTTAGTACATATTGGGGGTGTGTGTGTGTCTTGGCTCCCACCTAGTCTGGTTTTATATGGTCCAGTTTAAAATTTAGTATGTTGAAATTAAGTATTATGGGTTTCAGTCAACTGACTTTTCAGTCCTTTGAAATTCCAGTCTTACGGTCTCAGTCAAATGAGGTTTCTATCATATGACTGGGACATATATATATATATATAGATATATACATCCCATATAGATATATATATATCGGTGTTGTGTCTTCTGACCCTAGGAATAGGACTATTAGTCTCACTAGTAGTATTTTCAAGGATTATGTGCTACAACGGAACAAATAAGTAGTGATGGTTATCATATATATCACTGGCTACACTTCAGATTGGCTTTGTAAAAGTCCGATTCTCCCTGCTAAGCCTGATGAGTTGTTAGAAAGGGTTACTGAGACAACAGATAATGGGCATACAGTTTGTGCTGCTTAGCTGGATGTTACCAATGCCTCTGACACTATCTTACTGGGATTACTGTCAAACTCTTTTAACTCAACATTAGCCCATAAATAGTTCTCTGGACTGGTAATTGGCTGTCTGCCTGAATCCATATTGCTAAGGCTGGGGGTATTTGCTCTAGACCGACAAATGTCACTAGTGGTATCCCACACGGCTCTGCCATGAGCCCCCCACCTCTTTGGTATATATTTCTGTGACATATAAGCCGATATCGAGGGACAGAAGCAAATCAAGATTTCTGATGATTGCAAACTGGGGGGGCAGTCGTCAAACCCCAGTCTGACACTCAGATTTTCTAAAAGGGTTGGACGAAACAAATGTTTGATGTAACTCATTACAGCCTGGTAACGCCTCCAGGTGTTTTTGCAGTTACATTCTACTAACGCTTCTAGGCAGCAAATATTGCTTGATCATACTAGCATTAATAATTCTAAAACCATGCTACATACAAAAGTATTAACAGATTTCATCTTAAAGCCTACACAGTAGCAAACACAATTGGATTGAAATGTAACTTCTATCTAGTTCCGGTAAAGATAAATTGTTGTTCATATAACATTTATTTATATTGTCATAAATGTCATGGTTTTGTAAGTATCTCCCAACCAAGTAGCACAGACAGAGCTGCTAAGCCTTACAACATAGTATGTGTGTAACTTGAGTGGTTGCTAAGATACTGTAAGCCGTTTGCAAAATATTACAAACTTAATAGTTGCTGTGTCTGCTGTGACTTATAAAATCCAGTTTAAGACCTAGAACCTAAAGAATATTACCACTATAAAATAGTTTGCGCTGAAGAGGTTGCCATTTACACTTTTTTAGTAACCCCCATGGTTCCAGAGATATGAGCATTTGTTGAAATGTGAGGACATAATTTGATTCTATCAAAAGGCTTAGGCTCGCCCATTGTAAGTTACAGTGCAAACGTCTGAGCTCTGTTGTAGGGAATGAGTTAAATATGGGCTTATCCTTTACGCCAAAAAAATGTAGCATAGTTTCCTTTGGTAAATTTAGCATCACTACTGCATACCGTACAGGTAACCTTCCAGTTAAATTTGACACGGTCACTAGGGACTTGTGTACAGATGTTGATAGCAGACAGTCCTTTGACCACTATGTCTCGATGGTGGTTACAAAATCCTTCTACCCTGCAGAACTTATCATTTGTGGTGTCTCCTTAAGGTGCAAGGACATTACAGTCCTACTTTACTCGTCCCTTATTAGGCCCATCATCAAGTATAATGTAGTCTACGGCATCTGTTTTTATCAAGCACCTAAACCAGCTTGAGACCTCAAAGTTTCATCACCAAAAAGATCCCAGGCCTCAGTACCCTTGGTTACTCTAATAGACTCAAAGCTCTGTCACTTTACTCAGTGCTGTGCTACGAATGACCTACCACTCCCTGAACACCTTCATACAAACAAAACAAGTGGTAAGGCAAACACAGTCCCAGAGATCTAAACTGCACTGTCACATTCCACAAGACCAGATGGCTTGACAGATACCTAACACAACATATACCTCCATGTCTGTAATAGGCTGCCGTTATGTGTCAAGCAGAATGCTTCCCTAGTAACCTTTAAACCCACACTGGATGAATGGATGTATGATCACAAATTTTCACAGGAATATATGGAGAAAGTGTAGTTAATGGGGGGGGACACTACTAGTTTCCCACCAGTACTGGATAATGTGGCTGAGTTTCTTGCTGGTCTCTTTTGGCTATAAGCTTAATAAGAATATAAATATAGATGGGTTTCTGACAAGTTGTTGAATGACAGCTTCTCAAACCTGGAAAACCACCAGCACAAATGTTCAGAAATCAACTAACTGTATCTACCAACAGTTATTTTATGTAACATCATGATATAGTGGAGACTGGTGAATTTGCTATTTCACCACTGTAATGCACTCACAGAGTTGCTATACATAATTAGCAGTGGTTGTGGGGGACACATGCCCCCACATAAGGGGTGCAGGGGCACTTGCTCCCCCTTTCAAACAAACCAGAGACTTGCTCTTTTCTTTTGCTTTGTTTATCAGATGCTGATTGACAAGTTGTGCTCTGTTAGTCACCATTCGATGTGTTAAAGTTTCAGTCATCTGTCATACATTCATATATATATATATATATATATATATATATATATATATATATATATATATATACATATATATACATAAATAGATATACAAATGTATATCTATCTATCTATATGCATATAGTAGTTACCCTAGTCCTTTTGAGCAAGACCACAGTTGTGACAAGCTGAGTGTGGGCTCCATAAGGAGAAGTTAACTGGTCAGAGTACTAAACTGTCCAAACTGGCTCTGGTATTTGCTGCAAGCTGCTAGCCATTACAGCATGGAATCTCGCTAGTCAGCCGTGCTAATGTGGTCAGTGTCCACCTGTTTGTTGTTTTAACTGTCAGGACAGACACTCAAAAACTATTGCACTAGACTCTAATTTGTCGTTTGTTTTAATTAAAATACTCAATATGTAATAGAAAACAAGCAACTGTTTATCAGGGAGCCAAATTATACAAATAAAACTTAATAATAGTTAATTGAGATGGTAAAAAACAAACTAGCTTGCTAAGTATTTAAACAAAACAAATTCCAGGTACAAGTTAGGCTAAGCCCATGATCATTTGATGTAAACTTCTCCGTGATGATTTTAAAACTGCAAGTTTCCTTGAACTTGGGAGACTGCCTGCGTTATATAGTGATCGGCTTTATTATGGCACCCTCTAGTGTTTTAGTTATGAACTACAGTAATGTAAATGGCAATAAATCTTAATAAACCAAACGCACAACGGTTCTGTGAAATCCTGGAAAGACAAAAAAGTACAATACTAAAAAGATGATGTTCACACTTCTTTGTCAATAAAACTCAGATTTGAGAATGACTTTATCTGACTTTGTGGTTTACTTAAAACAACTTCTAGTTATCTTTTTCAAAACAAAATCCATGATGCTTGGAATACCAGTGTGGCTAAGCGGTCTGCCTTATTAAGGGGGTACACTAAATGGCTCTGGAACACCTCAAGAGAATGTTCACTCTTTCAGTTATCTTGTTATCTGGCTGGAATCTACTTTCCTTTGGCTAACATGTCCAACAACAGCAACGATAACACAAATCCAGACCATCTAAGCAACTGAGACCATGTTGAAAACACTTAAGATTTGTCTGGTCAGTGGCCAGGACTGTAACCGATAAATGAATCCTTACCATACTTCTCAATTGTCCAGATTTTTAACTCAGATTTTTAGTCTGTTCCCCATAAAATTTGTGCTTTTCTGGAAAATCACTGAGGATTGAACTCACTAAATAATGACATACATTCAAATTGCAGAGTTTATATCCTTCACTGCAAATAATGTTAAATCCTGTTGTTCTAGCATCTTTCTAAGCTTATAAGCAATATTTAAAACCTGCCCCTATTTGTAGGGCTTTGCCGCCATTAGGTTAGGCTTTGCCCAGATTTCTTTCTCTAAGAAGTTGAACGGTATGATCCTTATATATAACAGCTTTTTCAACTCTACCCATCAGATTTGTATAAATGACTGCAAACTTGGCACTCATAACTGTGCCTTAAACTTTTCTATAAAAGGAACCTTTAAAGAAAAAAACAGTTATTAATTAAACTAAACCTGACCTCTCAAGTGCACATATTTTGGAGGTGTGTTCCTATTTTCTGGTTTCATCTACTCCTCTGCATGGTGTATCTATTTTTGGAGGTATGTTCCTATTTTCCAGTTTCATCTACTCATGTGCATACTGTATCTGTTTTTGAAGATATGTATCTATTTTCAAGCTTGATTTATCCCTTCATATAGTTTTCTCACTCTCACCATCCATCATATTAGATTTTAAAGATGTTTAGCGCTCAGGGAACCAGACTACGTGACCTATACACTGGTGGCACCAATAACTTAAAGAAAGACAAGCAGTACAGTTTTGTACCTACCATAAATGTAGGTGTTCGAGGATCTCCATTGCTGTAGTCCTTACATATGGGTACTCCGCTGTCCACAATCGGCCCGAATACCAAAGGGCTAGAACCGGCGTCGGTCATCGGCGCCCGAGACTGACGTCAGTACGTGCCAGTACAAATGCGCATGACCGACGCCATAACCTCAGTCTTTCTTGCCTCAGACGTCAGAATGCAAAAAACACCACCCAAACCCCAACCTAAAAAGAAAAAGGGGGAAGGAGGGAGGGAAAATTGGACTGCAGCAATGGAGATCCTCGAACATCTACATTTATGGTAGGTACAAAACTGTACTATGTTCTTCGTCTCCCATTGCTGCAGTCCTTACATATGGGTAGAATCCCAGAGCAATAGATAAAAGGGAGGCTGGCTAACTAAATAGCAGTAGGAGCTGCTAACATGCCCTGTAAGATTGCAGTGGCAAACCCAGCCCTAGACCTAGTATAAAGAGGTAAATGATAATGCTTTGTAAAGGTATGTACAGAACTCCAAGTAGCTGCCTCTAGAATGTCTTTAGTAGCTACCCCTCTCAAAAAAGCAGTAGAGGTGGCCGTAGCCCTAGTAGAATGAGGCCTGATCCCAACTGGAACCTCCTTTCCATGATGAGAGTAACAAAAAGCAATACAATGGCCAATCCACTTGGAAATAGTTTGTTTCGAGACAGCTTTCCCCCGTGAAGTCAAAGCAAACGAAACAAATAATTGTTGAGATCTTCTGAACTCTTTGGTTCTGAACAAATAATACCTTAACTGCCTATGTACATCCAAAGAATGCAAAACTTTTTCCCCTTCATTTTGGGGGTCAGCATAAAAAGTAGGCAAATGTATAGATTGGTTCAATGCCACATTAGAAATCACTTTAGGCAGAAAAGTAGGATTAGTACGTAAGGAAACTCTGTCCTTGTGAAAAATCAGAAAAGGTTCCACTGCCATGAGGGCCTGTAATTCAGATACCCGTCTAGCAGAAGTAACAGCCAATAAAAAGCAGTCTTCCAAGACAACAACTTCAATTCAGCTGTAGCTGCAGGTTCAAAAGGAGGCAGAGTCAGCTTTTCCAAAACAAAATTAAGATCCCAGGTAGGAGTAGGAGCCCTCCGTGGGGGTCTTATATTCTTTGCCCCTCTAAGAAACTGTTTAACCAATGGATGTGAAAATAAAGGAGGGTCACAATCATAGTGAGCAGAAATAGCTGCAGCATGCACTTTTACAGAAGAGAAGGACAAACCCTTGTCCAATAAAATAGTCAAATATTGCAATGTACAGCTCAAATTAGGCAATTTGACATCAAAGCCTTTAGCCGAACTCCAAAGAAAAAATCTCTTCCATTTATCAGCATAAACTTTTCGAGTACTAGGACGCCTGGCTTCCAAAATAACATCCAAAACTTGTTGAGGGAACTAAAGGCCCTCCTTCTCTAAAACAGAATGCGCCAGGCTGTCAGGTGTAGGGATTGCACCCTGACATTGAGAAAATGATTGTTTTCCTGAGACAATAAGTGAGGAATCTGTGGTAATGGCCAAGGTGTTCCATGAATTAAGCTCCTCAACAGAGGGTACCAATGCTGACGAGGCCAATCCGGTGCTATAAGGATCATGCAAGGTTTGTCCCTCCTGACTTTCAACAACACCTTTGGAAGAAGAGGCAAAGGAAGAAAAGCATACACGTGAAGGTTGCTCCAACTGAAGGATAGTGCATCTATTTTCCAGGCTTTTGGATGAAACAGCCTTGTGCAAAACAGTGGCAGTTGGAAATTCAGAGGAGAAGCGAACAGATCTATGTCTGGAGTTCCCCAAGCCCTGGTCAACTGAAGAAATACCTGAGGGTCCAATTTCCATTCGTGAGGATCCACAATCTGTCTGCTCAGAACATCTGCTAATGAATTTTGTGCTCCTGGCAGAAACTGTGCTCGAAGAGTGATGTGCAGATTCAAAGCAGTTTCCCATAACAGCATTACTTGTCTGCAAAGAGGGTAAGAATGAGTTCCCCCCTGCTTGTTGATGTACCACATGACAGTTGTGTTGTCTGTTCGAATCAACACCAGTCCTGGTTGAAGTAGGCTTTTGAATCCTTCCAAAGCAAATTAAACTGCCAGCATCTCTTTCATGTTGATATGCAAGTGAAGTAGCTCTGGGGGCCAAAGGTCTTGAATCCATTTTCCTCTGAAATGAGCTCCCCAGGCTGACTCCGAGGCGTCTGTCGTCAATATCTGACTTGCCTCTGGTTGGGTCACAGAGAGCCCCTTGTTTAGGTGACATTCCTGAGCCCACCACAGAAATTCTTTCTGAATGCAAGGTAGAATCCGAATGACAGTGTCCAAATCGTGGCTGTGTTGAGTCCAAACGCTTTTGAGATACCATTGTAGCTTCCTCATATGCAGTTTGGCATTGGGAAGTACTAGAATGCAAGATGCCATGAACCCCAAGGCTTGAAGGACTGTCCTTGCAGTCAGCCTGGACATTACTGATAGCTGTTGGAAGTATAGGTGAAGATTTCTTTGTTTGTCCGGGGTAAGAAATACCATCTGAGCAGCTGTATTCAGTCTTACACCCAGAAAACACATCTCTTGTGAGGGTACTAGACTGGACTTTATTTCATTCACAGAATACCCTAGGCAACTTAAAACTGTCATTACATACTGCAGATGTTGAAGAAGTTCATGCTTGCCTTGAGCCAGAATCAAACAGTCGTCCAGATAAGGATAAATTTGAATTCCTGTTAGTCTGAGAAAAGCTATTACTGGAGCCAGGACTTTGTGAATACCCTGGGCAGTAGACAAGCCAAAGGGCAATGCAGAGAACTGATAATGCAAATTCCCATTCCGAAATCTCAGGAATTTTCTGCAACTGGGCCTGATAGGAATGTGAAGATAGGCCTCTTTGAGATCCAGAGTCACCATCCAGTGATCCTTGCCCAGCATAGGTAACAGCTGTTGCAGTGTTAACATCTTGAATTTTGGAATTTCCAGAAAGGTGTTTAGAATGGACAAATCCAGAATTGGCCTCCAAGTATTTCCTTTCTTTGGCACTAAGAAAAGACAGGAATAAAACCCTGTGCCTCTTTCTGCAGAAGGTACTTCCTGTATTGCTCCCAACTGAAGCAGAGAAGAAATTTGTGCCTGTGCTTCCAGTCTTTGCTGATGAGGCACATCCGGCATACCTTTGAAAGGAGGGAATGTGTGAAAATAAAATTTGTAGCCTCGATTTATTATGTCCAATACCCATTTGTCTTGGGTAACCAAATGCCAATTCCTTTTGAAAAGTCCCAGTTTTCCTCCTAGAGGAGCTGCCAGCAAGGCAGAGTCCGGCAGCTGAAGACAAAGGTCATTGGGTCTGTTATCGAAAGGACTGACCCCTGCCCTCCCCAGCAGAAGGGGTAGAAGAACTCAAAGACCTAGAAGTAACAGGGCCCTGAGAGGAAGCCCTACCTCTACCTCGCCTCGACCTGCCCCTAGGTTGATAATCCGAAGAGGGGAAAGACCATCCCTTAGCAGGCCAATTCCTACTGAACTTAGGGGGCTGAACCTGTAAAAAGTCCTTAACTGTCTGCATAGACTTAGCTTTTTCCTCCATTTTTCAAAACTGATTCTACTGGAGGGCCAAAAGAACATCAGATTGCAGAGGAGCATCCATAATTCGAGCCTTAACATGCTCCGACAAGGTCTGATCTTTAAGCCAGGCATGCCTGCGAACAACTGAACTAGTAGCAGCCACCCTGGAAGAAGCCTGTAAAGCATCAAAACCACACTGCAAAGAATGCTTACCAACTTGGTCTGAAGCATGCACTAAATCCTGAAGCTCCTTACATTCAATACCTTCAGCTAAAGCATCTACTTTACATTTCAATTGTCCCAGCAAATAATTTTGATACCTGAGCATATGAAACTGACAATTTAAAGCTCTCATAGCCAAAGTAGAAGAGGTATACAGTTTTTTACCCCACCTATCCAGGGCCCTAGCATCCTTGTCCAGAGGAACTGGATTCCTAACCACAGAAGCCCTAACACCTTTGGGGCCTTGAGTAATAGTTTCTGGATCAGCCCTAGGACTCTTATATAAGTACTTGTGAGCTTCCGGAACCCTGTAGTATCTATCTGGTTTAACCGGGGCAGGAGGCAGAGAATCTGGGTTAAGGGCAGCCTCAGAAAATACATCCTGAACAACATCCAGTACAGGGGGAATAGCCAAGGGCCTATGCTGAGGCAAAAACAAGAATTCTCTTAGCCTTTTTCGAGAATCAGAATAATCCTGGCCCTCCCATTTGAAATGTTCCCTCATGGAATGCAAAGTCTCAGAGAAAGAAAAATCTTCTGGAGGGGACGCAGAGGGAGTAGTGTCCTCAGCCTCCAAATCAGAATAGGGAGGGGAATCCTGAAGTTCTTCTACAGAGGAATCTGACTCATTGGAAGACTGAACCAAACCCTCCAACTCTGTCTCTACCCTGGGCCTCTTCGCAGGGGGGGCATAGAACCCCTAATTAAAGTAATCAAATCTTCAGCCATCTTTAACATGTGCTTCCTAGGAGCTGGACCCTGGGGACTAGCACCAGCAGGGGCAGACTTAGACTTAGAATGGGCTTTGCTTTGAGAAGGAGGAGGCCTAACTACCCTATGAGGGGAGGGAACCACTGACATCAGAGAAGCACCCTCAGCCTGGCCTAACACAGGAGAAGCCACTTCCTGTAGTAACAAAGGCTCCCCTTGAGACTCAGGTAAACTTTCAGAAGGAGCCGCTGAAGTAGTCAGTGGTTCTCCAGAACCGGCGTCCGGAGTGGACGACTCATCCTGTTTGGACCGCAAAGACTTCTCTTTGCGTTTTTTAGAAGAACCAGGCATCGGCGAATCCGACGGCATGTTGTAATTACAACGTTTACCAAACACCAGCCTAGCACAGTCCAACCGACGTTTAATAGTACGCTTGTTAAAAGTAGCACAAAGCGACACCCAACAACGTCGTGCTCAGGCCCCAAACAAGGAATACAGAGTGAATGGCAATCCCTATGAGGAATCTGTTTCCCACAAGAAATACAGTTATTAACTTTTTCTGACATCCGTCAATACTGAGGCAAGAAAAAGACAAAAGTGTCCCCAACGGGGTACTTAGCCCAACTTGGTCTCCGGTCTGAAACTCGAAAACCGACAATTCCAGAACGCCGAACGGCACTTGCAAATGCTGCTTCTGCTTAGGACCACGCGGCAAGAAAGACTGAGGTTATGGCGTCGGTCATGCGCATTTGTACTGGCACGTACTGACGTCAGTCTCGGGCGCCGATGACCGACGCCGGTTCTAGCCCTTTGGTATTCGGGCCGATTGTGGACAGCGGAGTACCCATATGTAAGGACTGCAGCAATGGGAGACGAAGAACATCACATTTTACATATCCCTTTTTCAAATGACTTTGGGAGGCACCTTTTATTTTATTTCATTTTATTTTTATATTTTTTTGCTGCATCTTTTATTAACATCTTCAGATTTTCCACTGTGTTATTCTCAATATGGTTATATTTTTGTCAGACATATTTTTAATCGTGTTTCTGAGTAGCATCCTAAGATTACCTTATTTGAAGTAGGAAGAGTTATGTGCTATTTGGTACTCAGAGTTGATATTAATTAGGTGTCCACATTTTTGTTCTGATGTACCTACTTTTCAAGAGCTTACAAACCTGTTTTCAATAAATGCAGTTTGAAGGTGTGAACTAAACTTAATAGCATGCGCAATTTCAGAACATCTATCTTATAACTAATATAACAGGAAACTGATTCTAGTCCAATATTATGTTCAGTAGACAAAAACAAACTACAGAGTTCCACTGTTATGAAATATAAATATTCCAGCCACTTAGCCCTCCTAATCTCCTGGAAGACTGCATACTATCTTTAATAAAATATTTTAGTTACAGGACATAAGGCTGTAAAAGCATATCTAAAACAATGCCTAATATTTCCAGTGGCCCCCCTGCGTGAGACACATTGTCTACTTGGGAGATTAACTGGTTTCTTGTCTATTTTAGGTAATGCATAAAGAAACCGAGTCTAGTATTACAGACTAAAAGTTTTTCCTCCAGTTCTGCCAGAAGCACCCTTTCCAAACCAATCTTTCAAATAAATAAACTGGCCTCTGTATTTGAGTTAAGGGATTACTGTTCAACTTGTGATATCCCTGTGCATTTTCAAGTAATTCTAAACACTTTTACAGTTCTCTTTGATCATAATAACTATACTACCACCTTTACCACCTGGAATAATTACTAAAGAAACATTTGTTGTAAGGTCTGTAATGCACCCCATTCACTTTTTTTAATTATCTTTTACATAATATTTTGCACACCTCTGTTTTAACTACATAGTTTATCAATATTGCTAAATATGTATAAAAATGAACAGAGTAAAGCGAGCAATTAAATAAAACAGAAGAAAAAAGTATTTCAACGGTAAAGAAGAGGTTCTTAAATAGTATGCATAAAGAAGATTATGCATCATGTACCATGTTAAGGCTGGGATACTTAGGGGGGTAGGAGAGAACAAAGAGAAGACAGAATGATTAAATGTAGAGACAGAAATGAAGAAACAGTGAAGAAACCACTAGCAAACATAGAAAGTATATGGAAAATGAAAGTAACGTGAGCAGGAGGGAGCTGGTGGGGGCAGGGCAATGAGTTAAGGAATAAGACTGATGACTGAAGAGAGGAACAGCAACAAGGAAAGAGAAATGGTGGTTTAGCCCTAGGCCGAGCAGTGATGAGTGAGTGACAATTGCCTGGACCTGCAGATGATGAAGGTGTGAGGTAATGAAATGCAAATGAAAAGGCTGAAGGTGGCGGTACAGTGAAGATAAGAATCCCGCAGAGTTAAGAGAAGTGCGGTTAACAATGGATGCTCACGGGTTCCTAGCACGTAATCGAACTTTTACAAGTTCGAACCACATATGGTCAAAACCATACGTTTGAATTTGTAAAAGTTCAACTGTTTGAATGGAAATCCCCATAAGCGGAGGTTTCCATTCATTTTAATGTGGTGCAATCTCAGAATTGGTATATTTAAGTAGCGGGGGTTGTGGGGGTACAAGGGGGCTTGCTCCCCTTGCTTACAGCACTTTATTACTTTGTCCGTTTTTTAAAATTTTTTTTTACGTAGTCAAAGTTCTGTAACTTCGAACATAATGGTTCAACCATTAGGTGTTCGGAGTTACGGAACTTCAACTATCTGATATAGACCCGATGCTCACAGTCACTTAGGCCAAATGTGCTACAACATGAGGTTGACAGCTGTAGAAGGGCAAGGTGAGGGAAGAGTAAGATGGATGGACAGTTATGACAAGATATTTGACATGAGATAAAAAATGACAGACAGTATGTAACTGATGCTCGTCTTATTATGGGTCCTACTATTAAGTCAGAAAAGCCAGGTGATGTGAAGTAGGAACTTACAGTAGGATGAATAAGATCGAAGAATAAAAATTACAGTGACTAAACCAAACTACAGATGAAAGGTGAGTGTTGAATTAAAAAAAAAACAGAAATAGTTAAATTCAAATCTGGTGGCCCTCTGCAGTGACAGATAGATGGGTTAGTAAGGAACTTTAGTGGTCTGGTTTGGAGTACATTTAAGGTGTCTGCACATTTTATTCCTGTGAAAGCAGAACCCAAGCTGCAGGTGCCCCTGCAGAGAAGGCTATGTTTTTCTGAAGTGGAATTATCAACAAACTATAGCTTTATTAACACACTTCTCCTCCCATAAACATGGTACAGGGTTTGATCCTGACCTCTGGCCAATGCCTGTATGGAGTTTGCATATTCTCCCTGTGTCTCTTTGGGTTTCCTCTCACCTACCAAATAGTATCCTGAGTGTTTGCATTCCAAACTCACCAATGAATGAGTTTTAGGCAGCAGCATAGACTCAAGATGGTGCCCCTTAGGGGGAAGAGTTGCATAGACCAGTTGCATCTACTGTGATGTAAAGTACCCTCAAGATAGGAGAACAGAGATCACAGACTGTATGCCGTGGCAGGGCAGCCACTTGATGGTGTTAAATGTGGCTCTATAGGAATATATAAAAACTCCAGATCAGTAAAGGCTGCTCACCCACACAAAATATTTAGAAAGCAAGCAGAGCTAGACCACCACAGAGAAACATTTATTGAAGAATAAAACAATAAAACAGCATAAAAACAGCACAGGCATAAAAACAAGGATAAACGCTTTCAACTTATAGAGCCTTCATCCGTACCTCTCAACATCTTACTGCAAGAAATCTGCTGATTTACAGGCTGATCAGCTCCCTGGATTGAATGGGATGATTCCTTTGAAGCCACTGTTGAAAGGGTGGATACTTCTTAAATAAAAAATGTAAATTTAAATTTCAGTTGGCTGCTTTTTGCTTCAAAGGGGAAAACCATGGGCAGTAATGCAGTATTTCATGAAAGGGAGGAAACTTTCTAGATGAATTTTAATTGGCTACTCTTTGCTTTAAAGGGGCGGAGTACTGACAGTAATGCAGGATCTGATGAAGGCCCTATGAGTTGAAAGTATTTGTCCCTGTTTTTATGCATTTGATTGTTTTATTAGTCAATAAATATTTCCCCATGGTGGCCTAGCTCTGCTTGTTTTCTAAATTAAATATGATTCTAGGTAATTGGGTTGTGTTGACTAATGTTACCAAATGGACATCGGTATTTTTCCAGTGGAAAGTGGATTGAGAACTCAGCCTATTCTGATCGATGCCAGGGACCAATGCTAATAGTGGTTGGGGTGTATGTGACCCTGCTGGCCAATGTGTGCCTGCCATAAACCCCAGCAGCCCTGGATCAATAAGCTAATGGCCACCAAGTGTTAAGTTGCCCATCTTGGGTTACCTAGAATAGCTCTGTCAGGCAAAAGGTGAACATAAATCCAAGCAACCTGCCAAACGTGAACTAAGAATTGCTACACTCAGTGTAGATTCGCTGACAGGATGCAGCTTAGAAGTAGATGACATGATGGCAAAGAGGAGGATGGACATCCTATGTATCCAGGAGACAAGATGAAAGAGCAGTGCTGCAAAGCCACTTGGTTTGGGATCCAGAGTCTACTAGTCAGGAGAAGGACAGTCTAGAAATGGTGTGGGAATTGTGGTAAGAAAGAGGCTTCAGAAGGTAGTGAGGGATGTCATCAGAATTAGTGACAGACTCATGGCAATCAGACTCCATTGTAAGGACTGGGCAGTATTCATAATCTCAGCCTATCAGACTCTGTTGTAAGGATTGGGCAGTATTCATAATCTCAGCCTATCAGACTCTGTTGTAAGGATAGGGCAGTGTTCATAATCTCATCCTATCAGACTCCATTGTAAGGATAGGGCAGTATTCATAATCTCAGCCTATCAGACTCCATTGTAAGGACTGGGCAGTATTCATAATCTCAGCCTATCAGACTCCATTGTAAGGATAGGGCAGTATTCATAATCTCAGCCTATCAGACTCCATTGTAAGGACAGGGCAGTATTCATAATCTCAGCCTATCAGACTCCATTGTAAAGTTTGTGCAGTATTCATAATCTCAGCCTATCAGACTCCATTGTAAGGATAGGGCAGTATTCATAATTTCAGCCTATTAGACTCCATTGTAAGGACTGGGCAGTATTCATAATCTCAGCCTATCAGACTCCATTGTAAGGATAGGGCAGTATTCATAATTTCAGCCTATTAGACTTCATTGTAAGGACTGGGCAGTATTCATAATCTCAGCCTATCAGACTCCATTGTAAGGATAGGACAATATTCATAATCTCATCCTATCAGACTCCGTTGTAAGAACAGGGCAGTATTCATAATCTCAGCCTATCAAACTCTGTTGTAAGGATTGAGTAGTATTCATAATCTCAGCCTATCAGACTCTGTTGTAAGGGTAGGGCAGTATTCATAATCTTAGCCTATCAGACTCCATTGTAAGGATAGGGCAGTATTCATAGTCTCAGCCTATCAGACTCCATTGTAAGGATAGGGCAGTATTCATAGTCTCAGCCTATCAGACTCCATTGTAAGGCTAGGGCAGTATTCATAATCTCAGCCTATCAGACTCCATTGTAAGGATAGGGCAGTATTCATAATCTCAGCCTATCAGACTCTGTTATAAGGATAGGGCAGTATGTATAATCTCATCCTATCAGACTCCGTTGTAAGAACAGGGCAGTATTCATAATCTCAGCCTATCAAACTCTGTTGTAAGGATTGAGCAGTATGTATAATCTCAGCCTATCAGACTCTGTTATAAGGATAGGGCAGTATTCATAATCTCAGCCTATCAGACTCTGTTGTAAGGGTAGGGCAGTATTCATAATTTCAGCCTATCAGACTCCATTGTAAGGCTAGGGCAGTATTCGTAATCTCAACCTATCAGACTCTGTTGTAAGGATAGTGCAGTGTTCATAATCTCAGCCTATCAGACTCCATTGTAAGGATAGGGCGGTATTCATAATCTCATCCTAACAGACTCCATTGTAAGGATTGGGCAGTATTCATAATCTCAGCCTATCAGACTCCATTGTAAGGATTGGGCAGTATTCATAATCTCAGCCTATCAGACTCCATTGTAAGGATAGGGCAGTATTCATAATCTCAGCCTATCAGACTCTGTTGTAAGGACAGTGCAGTATTCATAATCTCATCCTATCAGACTCCATTGTAAGGATAGGGCAGCATTCATAATCTCAGCCTATCAGACTCCATTGTAAGGATATGGCAGTATTCATAATCTCAGTCTATCAGAATCCATTGTAAGGATAGGGCGATATTCATAATCTCATCCTATCAAACTCCATTGTAAGGATATGGCAGTATTCATAATCTCAGCCTATCAGACTCCATTGTAAGGACTGGGCAGTATTCATAATCTCAGCCTTTCAGACTCCATTGTAAGGACTGGGCAGTATTTGTAATCACAGCCTATCTGACTCCATTGTACAGCTAGGGCAGTATTCATAATCCCAGCCTATCAGACTCCATTCTAAGGACTGGGCAGTATTCATACTCTCAGTCTATCAGACTCCATTGTAAGGATAGGGCAGTATTCATAATCTCAGCCTATCAGACTCTGTTGAAAGGATTGGCCAGTATTCATAATCTCAGCCTATCAGACTTTGTTGTAAGGATAGGGCAGTATTCATAATCTTAGCCTATCAGACTCCATTGTAAGGATAGGGCAGTATTCATAGTCTCAGCCTATCAGACTCCATTGTAAGGATATGGCAGTATTCATAATCTCAGCCTATCAGACTCTGTTATAAGGATAGGGCAGTATTCATAATCTCAGCCTATCAGACTCTGTTGTAAGGGTAGGGCAGTATTCATAATTTCAGCCTATCAGACTCCATTGTAAGGCTAGGGCAGTATTCATAATCTCAGCCTATCAGACTCTGTTGTAAGGATAGTGCAGTATTCATAATCTCAGCCTATCAGACTCCATTGTAAGGATAGGGCGGTATTCACAATATCATCCTAACAGACTCCATTGTAAGGATTGGGCAGTATTCATAATCTCAGCCTATCAGACTCCATTGTAAGGATTGGGCAGTATTCATAATCTCAGCCTATCAGACTCCATTGTAAGGATAGGGCAGTATTCATAATCTCAGCCTATCAGACTCCATTGTAAGGATAGGGCAGTATTCATAATCTCAGCCTATCAGACTCTGCTGTAAGGACAGTGCAGTATTCATAATCTCAGCCTATCAGACTCCATTGTAAGGATAGGGCAGCATTCATAATCTCAGCCTATCAGACTCCATTGTAAGGATATGGCAGTATTCATAATCTCAGTCTATCAGACTCCATTGTAAGGATAGGGTGATATTCATAATCTCATCCTATCAAACTCCATTGTAAGGATATGGCAGTATTCATAATCTCAGCCTATCAGACTCCATTGTAAGGACTGGGCAGTATTCATAATCTCAGCCTTTCAGACTCCATTGTAAGGACTGGGCAGTATTTGTAATCACAGCCTATCTGGCTCCATTGTACAGCTAGGGCAGTATTCATAATCCCAGCCTATCAGACTCCATTCTAAGGACTGGGCAGTATTCATACTCTCAGTCTATCAGACTCCATTGTAAGGATAGGGCAGTATTCATAATCTCAGCCTATCAGACTCTGTTGTAAGGATAGGGCAGTATTCATAATCTCAGCCTATCAGACTCTGTTGTAAGGATTGGCCAGTATTCATAATCTCAGCCTATCAGACTTTGTTGTAAGGATAGGGCAGTATTCATAATCTTAGCCTATCAGACTCCATTGTAAGGATAGGGCAGTATTCATAGTCTCAGCCTATCAGACTCCATTGTAAGGATAGGGCAGTATTCATAATCTCAGCCTATCAGACTCTGTTATAAGGATAGGGCAGTATTCATAATCTCAGCCTATCAGACTCTGTTGTAAGGGTAGGGCAGTATTCATAATTTCAGCCTATCAGACTCCATTGTAAGGCTAGGGCAGTATTCATAATCTCAGCCTATCAGACTCTGTTGTAAGGATAGTGCAGTATTCATAATCTCAGTCTATCAGACTCCATTGTAAGGATAGGGCGGTATTCACAATATCATCCTAACAGACTCCATTGTAAGGATTGGGCAGTATTCATAATCTCAGCCTATCAGACTCCATTGTAAGGATTGGGCAGTATTCATAATCTCAGCCTATCAGACTCCATTGTAAGGATAGGGCAGTATTCATAATCTCAGCCTATCAGACTCCATTGTAAGGATAGGGCAGTATTCATAATCTCAGCCTATCAGACTCTGTTGCAAGGACAGTGCAGTATTCATAATCTCAGCCTATCAGACTCCGTTGTAAGGACAGTGCAGTATTCATAATCTCAGCCTATCAGACTCCATTGTAAGGATAGGGCAGCATTCATAATCTCAGCCTATCAGACTCCATTGTAAGGATATGGCAGTATTCATAATCTCAGTCTATCAGACTCCATTGTAAGGATAGGGCGATATTCATAATCTCATCCTATCAAACTCCATTGTAAGGATATGGCAGTATTCATAATCTCAGCCTATCAGACTCCATTGTAAGGACTGGGCAGTATTCATAATCTCAGCCTTTCAGACTCCATTGTAAGGACTGGGCAGTATTTGTAATCACAGCCTATCTGACTCCATTGTACAGCTAGGGCAGTATTCATAATCCCAGTCTATCAGACTCCATTCTAAGGACTGGGCAGTATTCATACTCTCAGTCTATCAGACTCCATTGTAAGGATAGGGCAGTATTCATAATCTCAGCCTATCAGACTTCATTGTAAGGCCTGGGCAGTATTCATAATCTCAGCCTATCAGACTCCATTAAAAAGATTGGGCAGTATTCATAATCTTAGCCTATCAGACTCCATTGTAAGGACTGGGCAGTATTCATAATCTCAGCCCCTGCCCCACGGCAGGGTTGCACTAAGGAGGAAAACGAGTGTGTTTAGACAGTAGTTGCAGGACTTAGTTCATAAAGCAGGAAAAACACAAATTGGTATTGATAATGAGTGACCTGAATGCACACAGTGTAACAGGCAGAAAAGAAAATGAGGAGTGCCTGAGTCCACATGGGTGGGGCAACAAGAATAAAGAAAGAGAAGCATTCCAGCCTACTGTCTAGCAAATGGTTTGATGGTGGCCAACACATTGTGTATCAAGAAAGATAGTCACAATACAACATTTGATTTACCAATATGCAACTCAGGTAGAAGTCCCCCTAGTGAGGTAAGGGCAGTGGGGTAGAATCAGCAATTGCAAAATCATCCCCATTGAAATAGTTGTCTCACAGCATAAACCACTGTTTGCTACAATCAGCTTCAAGCAGTGGTCAGACAAGGCTCTGAGGTCAACAGAGACCAGGCTGAAGACCTGGAAGTTGACTGGAGAGAAAGCTCAACAGTTCAAGGAATTACTCAGGGCTGTAGTACCTCAAGAAGAAAAGGAAATAGGTGGAGTGGAAGAAGAATGGCAGTGTCTCAAAACAGCATGTGTGAGAACTACAGAATAAATTTGCCACTGAGCCAGGTATGGAAATAAGGCACATAAGGAAACCTGGTGGTGGATGGGAGAAGTCCAGGAAATCGTCAAAAGAAATGAGTGCAGGAAAAAAGTAGGAGATTGAAAAGACAGACCAGGCTAGGAAGGAATACTGGTTGGCTAATAAACAGGCTAAGAGAGCAGCTGCAATAGCAAAGAACAAGGCATCAAAAACTCTACCAGCTTCTGGAAAGTGACTCTGTAGATTGCACAAAAAACTCAATCAGGTTGCAAGGCAAAGACAGATAAAAGAAAATAGTCAAACACCCTTCATAAGGGATGCCTGCAGCTATCTGCTCACCAATACACAGGGCATCAAGGGTAGATAGATGGAGTGCTTCCAGCAGCTTGTGAATGAAGAAAACCCCACATAAGCTGTACTGCTCCAGGTAAAGCCTATGATGAGAGAAAAGGAGGAGCCCATCACAAAAGATGTGAGAACAGCACTAAGGAAAGTGAAGTCAGGGAAAGCAGCATGTTCAGATGAGTTCACAGCAGATATGATAATGATGTTGGGTGAGATACGAAGAAATGGTGCCTGAGAGCACTCATAGCAGAGAAAGCTGTATCCCAGATGACTGGATAATAAGTCTACTGGTGCCTGTGCTCAAGAAGAAAGGGGATATTCACAACTGTGGGTAGTACAGCGGTATCAAACTCCTACCACACTCCATGAAAGATTTGAGGATGGTGATAGATAAGTGAATGCGCAGATGGGTAGAAACTAAGATGGGAAATGAGCAGTTCAGATTCAGATCAGGATGCAGCACAACTCACCTGATATTTGTAGTGGGGCAAATACTTGAAAAGAAGCTAGATATGAGGAAAGAGTTCAACTGAGCATTCCCAGACTTGAAGAAAAGATATGATAAAATCTCAAGAAAGCTGATTTAGACAGTCTTGTGGTGGTTTAAAGTCCCAGAGACATTGGTAGAATTAGTGTAGGCTATATACAAAGGCCCAATATCACACAGGGGTTCCCAGTGGGAGTGGGTGTGCATCATGGTTCAGCTCTGAGCCCACTGCTGTTCATACTGGTGCTGGACTACATTAGCAAATGGGTTGAAGGGGACAGAGCAACAAAGTTGATGTACGCAGACAATGCTGCATTACTGCAGACTCTATTTCTGCAGAGGGTAGGGTAATGGAATGCAAACCTGAAAGCACCTGGAATGAAACTGAGTACAGATAAGATAGTTGTAATGACAGCAAATGTGGGAAATAAGAAGAAGCTGAGAAATTAGATAAAAGGGAAGATAGTGGATCAGGTTAACAGGTTCAGGTATCTGGGAGTGGTGGTTGAGGAGAAGGTAGTCTGAATGAGGAGGTCAAAACTTGAATCAGAGTGGCTGCAGCCAACTGGCACAGAGTGCTAGGGGTACAGAATGACAGAAGAATGCCAAAGACGCCGAAAAGTAAGGTGTACAAGAACAGTGGTGCATCCAGTACTACTGTATGGTACAGAAACCGTGGCAGTAAAGGCAAAGTAGTTAAGGAAACTAGAGGTGATGGAGATGAAGTGCCAAAGATGAGTGGTCAGATGCACATTGTGGGACAGACAAAGAAATGAGGACATAAAAGCAAAAAGCCAAATTAGCTCCAATTGCAGAAGAGGTCAAAGAGCCCAGATTATGGTGGTTTGGGCACATGCAAAGGAAAACCGAAAACAATCTGGTGATGAAGGTTTGGGACAGACAGGAAGATGGCAAGAGGTAATGAGGGCTTCCGACCAATAGGGGGATAGATTCTGTAAGAGAAGATCTGTGGCAGTTATGCATGAGTGTCAAAGAAGGTAGGAGAGTGGCATTGAACATAGAGAGATGATGACTGTAGACACGTCACCCTGATGCCATATAGAAAATGGGAAAAAGGAGGTTGATGATGATGATGGTGATGATGATTGATTTCATTGCATTAAATACCTCTGGCTTGACTTTTACATATAATTTACAAAAAATGTCTATTGAGTATTTGTATGTTTTTCCCTACATACATCATGGACAATCAACCTCAACAAAGGCTTTTTGCATACATCAATTGCACATCAGCCAAGCCTAATTAATTTTCTTCTTATGTAGAGATTCTCAGAACAAGGGTATTGTGCTTAAAGAATTGTGATATTGAGAAAGTAATAAAGATATTATTCACTGACTTGAACAAAGGGGTTATTCTAAGTCTTTGAGACTTAGAAGATGACTGCACACTGAACAACATCATGCCAGTGTGAATGCAGAAACTGAGAAATAACACACAATGCAATTGTCATTTTAGGTAATGTTCAGTTATTGGCTAGTAAGCAATCTGCCTGGATGCCAGCATAGAAGAAAATTTAGACAACCAGAAAGAAAATAAACTAGAAAAGGTGAAGAGAAAACACTGGCTGGGAAGATTCCTGCAGCTGTTCAGCAAAAAGGAGTTCAAGCTCCAGCTTTGGTACAAAAGATGGCTTTCAGTAATTTACAGGAAAAGAAATCAATTGTACTCAGATATGATTGAAATAATTGAAACATTGAAGGAATATATAAACTCAAAAGGCTGCTAAAATAGAAGAAGCTTTGTGTACAGGTTTAAATGAAAAATAAAGCTGGCTGAGTATGAAGCTTCTCAAGAAGAGCTGTTTTAAAAATGGTGGAGATAGAAGGCAGAGCCCACAGAAAACCTGAGATTTTCTGCTATACCAGAGAAACTGGAAGGAACTGACTCTATTCATTTTATGAAGGCACAAATAAACAACTGGACTGGTATTCCACTGCAGGATTTGTAAATTGAAAGGGCACATTAAATGTATGCTCCAAATCTGGCCATGAGAAAGCAGCCAAAACCTATATAAGTAAACATGAAATCATACCAGCAGAAAGAGTTATCATGACAAAGCAGAAGTGAAAAGTATTATAAAATGGAAACAGCAGAGTGTTAATGGAAAATGATTATTCAGTGTTCACCAGGCTGAAAATAATTAAATTTATCCCAGCTATCAGGGAATGTTGATAGGTAGGTGTGAGACTGAAGCTGCTGTGTCTAGCTATCTTCAGAACACTTTTTCCTAGAGTATCAAAAACATTTTGGATGGACAACAGGCTAATGAGGAAATAAAAAAAAAGTTTATGAAACAAAAAAACAGAAAACAGAAGAGACTCTGCTTCTCATTCTTCTGACAGGAAGGTTCACAGAGAGACTTTGCAACTGAAACCTTTTCCAATTTTCCAAAGTCAAATGCTTGACAGACAGAAAAAAGTACAGGAGTTGACTAGGAGAATCAGGAGTACCTTGGACTTGAACCAGTGTTAGATGTTGGAAGATAGGAATGAACAGGAAGAAGACCAGCACTACTGAAATTAGTGAATAAATGAGAGACTTTAACACAATAATCACATTTGTGAAATATGGATTTGCAAGAAAAAGTAGCTGGGAAAGACTGGACTCTCATTCACTTTGGTAAACTTGTGTGCAGACTGTAAGACTGTAAATCATATACCATGCTTTATGTTGATAATGTTCGGGACACTGAAATGAAAAAAAAAGTAATTGTAACTAAAGCAATTTTTGTTTTTATTACTATTTGTATAAATCATTTCATGATGTAAACTGCATGCTGCACAGTAATGCAGTATAGTGTGCATAAGGGAGTATTTTAAATGTGGAGGGAATATTTTCAGTGACTGCCATATGTGCTAACAATATTAAAGTAAACAAGTTATTTTTTAGTTATAAGAAATATGAGCTTTACAGTATTGCAATATAAGAAATTCTGGACAGAATCAAGATGAAGTTAATATGCTGTGATTTTGGGCTGCTGGGATGGAGGAGGGATGTAAAAGTGCATTAATTATATAATATATAGAATTAAGATAATTTCTATTACTTTTAAAAAGGTGGATGTCTAGAATAATGCTATTTGCTTAAGCTATAAACAAATGTTTTGTAAGCAAGTAGGCCTGAAAAATAAGACTAAATGATAAAAGCCATGAAAAATGTAAGTTCGTTGTGTCTGCAAAGATAATAGCTGTTTTCCCATTAGTAATTGTCTTCACAGGAAGTCAAGAAGCCTGCAGTTAAAAGCAGTTGTGTACAGTATCTTCTGAGTTAAATTTACAAAAAATCCTTCATGAGTCTGCAGAGATGTTAGCTGTTTTTTTTTCTCATTGCTGACTACTTTTACATGGAGATGAGCTGTCTGCAAGTGCAAGCAATTAATCTTGAGAGTTCTGAGTATTCTTTACAGAGGGAAATACAAAACTGAAAGGTAGAATGGCAAGCATTTCAGTGAAAAATAAAGTTGGAAATTATGGGAAGTGAATAACAGATAGCAGTCCCCCTAGCAGCTTTAATAGTTTAATGCATTTAATAGAACTGTGCACCATTCAGTTTTATTTAAAGATTGCAAGTGCTTTTTTTTTTCCTTAGGCCTAAAAGTTAATGTTTTCTAAAAGCACACATGCTGTTTTTCACATCTGGAAAGGGAATAGAGGTAAGAAAAGAACTGACACCAATCAGTGTAAGTGGGAACATGGGCTGTAACGTGCTTTAACATGGGTGATGTTAATTTTAGGCTAAGTAGTATCTGTGGGTGCAGCTGTCGGTTTAGGGCAGTTATTCCTATCTTGAAGGTTGAACTTCATTTTGAAGATGTGGAAGGTTAAACTTCACTTTTTGCAGATGTAGACAGTTCTGTGTATTATTCTACGTTAACAGGGTATGAAGTGTTCTGAAAATGTATTTAGTTTTTTAAGGTTTTCATTAAAACAAAAAAATGTTGAAAATGTGACACATACAAATGCAGATGAGAAAAAAAAAACAACTGCATAAATGATCAGGTTGCTAAACATTGGTGTATGCATATGAGACAAAAGTTTGAAACAGACATTCGGAAATACTGTCATGTATATTCGGTAAGAAGAATAATTTTTTATCATAATGGCTAAACTATACATATTATCATGGAATATAAATGTCATTACAAGTACAGACAAGCATTGAATTATATTAAGAAATGCAGAGTGAAAATAAGAAACACATTTGGAAAGAAATAAGCATATGAATTTGACAACAAAAGGATTTCAGAATGGATATTCAGCAGAATGTCAGGGGCAAAGGAAATGGGGGAGTACTTATACTAAATCCTAGAAGAGTATGATAAGATTACCTGTCACCTGCAAGTTTACAAATATCTTTATCTCTTTGGGTCCCGCTCTATTCTATTTATTTATTTAGAGAGTTAGTTATAATAATGTTGAATGAGCAAATAATTTAGGAATATTTAATTGATAATTTATACTATTATATAAATAGATATATAGTACACTGTTTGTTGGATTATTTAATATTTGTGATTAATAGACGAGGATTATTAACATTTTATGTAGTAATGAGACTAGTTTAAATGGCAAAATATAACAAAATTAATAGTCTCATTATTTTAACTTATATATAAAATTATATTAATTATTTGTAAGTCACAATATATTTTGGCTATTTTTTTGATGAATTTTTAGATATTCATAGAGAGATGGTACAGTAGTTTGTCTATTTGATAGGAACTGATAGCAAACTAGGAACATTGGTATTCATGGTAGGTTGTGTCTTATTAGTAATATATACAGTTACAGTTATAGACTTTTTTTTGTTTTTACATATGTATGAGTTTTAGTAGTTTAGTCTGTAGAAAGGAAGAGTAAAAAAATTGGAATGCTAGGACAGTATCGGAAAAATGCATTAGAATCTTATATACAGTTTAATTAATGTGGTGGATAAATGTGTCACATTATCTTTTTAAAGAAATCTTTTTAAATACACAGTATGGATAGTTTTAAACTATTGTCTATTAATGTAAATGGATTAAATAATGGCAACAAAGGAAATTGTTAATAAGATATCTAAAATTAAATAGAAGCAGCATTATAGTCTTGCAATCACCTCACTTGACACATACAGATATATAATATTTAAATAACATAGGTTACAAAATATTATAATTTGCTTCTTTTAACAAAAAAAGTAGAGGAACTGATATACTTTGGAATGTAATGCCTAAGGTCATGGAATCCATTAAGAATCCCAAAGGAATGTACACAGTTGTATCTATGAAACTATAAATATAATGCCAAAACTCTGTACACTCGCTATTTTTTACTAGATCCCTGGAACAGGTGCAAGAGTGGCTAAAGATCACTTAAACTTACTACAAAGTTATTGGAAGGGCAGCTTAATTTTAGCAGGGGATTTTAACTGTGTATTTAGTATAGAATATGTAAGTGAACAGAAGAAAACTAAAATTCTGGCATCAGATAAAACACTAAACAGATGGATTAGTAACAATAATTTATTTGATTTAATAGTAAAGGCTGAAGATAAAGTATTGTTCTTCACTCATTATTCTTATTCACAATGGACACAAGCTAGAATAATTAGGATTTATGCCCCTACAGATGTACTTAATAAAGTGAATTATTTTAAAACTATTCCTTGTCCTTTATTTAATTATAATGCACTAAGTATTAATATCTTAATGGATATAAGGACATTTCAGATTATTTATAGAATCCCATTATATATGATGACATTAAAAAAATTAAGAGTTACCTTAAGGAACAAGTTGAGATTTTTTTTATCTCTGAATGAGAATGCTCAGGGTAGTAAAGTCATATTATGGGACTCCTTAAAATGCATATTAAAGATAGAATGGGAAAATGGGTTAGTAGTAAAATGAAAGAGTGGGATAAAGAGTTGTTAGAAATGCAAGATGAAATACACAAAGTGTGGTTTGAACAACAAACAGGGAATACTGAAGTAATTACAAATTAATGACAAAATGTCAAACAATTTTAATGCATAAAGTGGAAATAGCTTTAGAAAAAATAAAATTGCACAGTTATGGGATGACTTCAAAAAAATCTACATAGATTAGCTAATAGAAGTAAGATGTTAAACAAAAATGCACAAATCTGCTATATCCAAAATCCTCACACTAATAAGCTTACTTTAGACATAGAGGAAATGCTTAATATTTTTTTTATTCCATGAGAATATTAATAAAGATAAAAATAATAATCCAGATGTTTACAAAACTGACAAATATTTAAAGAAAAATGTTACTAATAAACATAATGACCAAAAATATCTTTGTTGAATAAGCCTAGTCCCCAACAGAAGTTAAAGAAGATTTAAAAAAGGGGATAAATGGTAAAGCTCAAGGGTTGGATGGTTTAACGAAGGAATTATATAGTCTGCTTCCATTAAATATTTTAGAATTACTGAGTGGCATTTTTAGGATAATTCAGTGTGACAAAATAATCCCCCCTCATGAAAATTTTCAGTAATGTCACATATGCGAACCAAATATAAAAAACACTGTGAAACAGCAGGACAAGCTAGAGCTCAAGTAAAACAATCAAAGTTTAATAAACAATTGCTACTAGTACAAACAAAGATTTAACGCTTTCATCCCCATTAACTGGGACTTCATCAGAATCAATAAAGAAATTTCACTAGTACAATTAAATACTAAATAGCATAACCAATTATCTAATTCGGCCCTTAAAGGTAAATATACATCTTACAAAATATGTTAATTAAAATTCCATTAAAACATTAAAATAAGAAAATACTTATAGATAGATAAAATGTATTATTCTCAAAACATGTTAGACTACACTTTACTCATGAAATAGTGGCTTTCCTAGTTAGTACAGGTTTGAAGGTAATAATTTCATTTAAACCTGGTGCTTGTATAGCTTGCAATTTTATTTGCCATTTTAGCTTCCTTTCTTCAATATAAGATCTATAGTCACCCCCTCTAGGGTTTGGAATAACACATTCAAAAATTCCAAACAAATAATTATTAAAACTGGGGCAACTTGTGGAGTGTTTATATACTGCATTATTTAATTTCTTTTTCAAATCTGATAATGGCGTTCGTACATCCTCTCCCTTAGGTGTCTCTCAGTTTTTCCAATGTAGTAGGGTGGGCAGGATTTACATTTTGCAAGATAAATGACTCCTACTGTCAGGCAGTTGCCACTCATAAAGCTCACTTTGGACTTCTAATGTGTTTTCCAGGGTTAATACCTTTGCCTTAAAAATATATTTGCACTGTGAACATCTACCACATCTAGTAGTGCCCACTTTATCTAAGTTCCATCCTACTGAATTGTATTCCAAACTTTTCTTTTTGTTGATTCCTGTTTTTAAAAAAAAGAAGGTTTAGACCCTATAGTTGAATGTAATGTGGGATTACTTTTTAAGATGCTCCAATTATCTTCTATAATGTTCCTAACTTGATAAGCTCTTCCACAGTAAGGTATTACCATTGCTCTCTCAAAGTTACTTTTCTCAGCAGGGGTTTCTTTTTCTTGCAGACCTTGACCTAACAATGGCTTGTACTTTTTACCCCACTCCATTTCTATGTATTTCAAGGTCTCTTCTATTATGTTCCAAGGGTAATCTCTTTCATAAAACATTTCTGCCACCTTTCTTAATTACCTGTTCACTTCCCCTGCATTTGATGTCATCTGAGCAACCCACACTAGTTGCCCTTTTACAATGCTTTTCTTTTGGGTATATGGATGGCTGCTAGTGAACTCCAAATATGAATTACTAAATGTGGGTTTTCTGTAGACATTAGATTTAAACCCCTTCTCTGCTTTCTGAATGTATGTGTCTAAATAATTAATACTATCTTTACCACTTGCATGAGTAAATCTCAAAAAGTTTGACATCCCATTTAAATATAGTATACACTCTTTAATGTCAGCCTCTGCTTCTGTCCAAAGGATAAAGATGTCATCCAAAAATGTACATACGTCTTCACACATCTGAAAAGCTCACAATTAAAAACTTTGTTACGTTCCCATTCTAAAAGCACCATATTTGCATAGATAGGGGCGCAAGATGCTCCCATTGCTACACCATTGCTCTGTTTAAAATACTATCCCTCAAAAAATAAAAAAAACTGTAATCCAATACCAAGCCCATAAAGTCAGTAATTAAATTTACCTTGTCATTGGAGAAACTCGTGTTTCTATGTATACTATTAGAAACCATTTCCATCCTCTCATGTTTGGGTATAGATGTAAACAGGTCCCCCACATCAATGGTTAAAAAGAGAATATTCTCTTCCCATAGTGTGTCCTTTATCCTACTTTAAAAAATCCCATGAGTCTTTTAGTAGATGTTCTACACTATTACACATTTAAGCCATGTATCTATAACAACCCCAAAGGGGTAGGTTTTAGAACCTTGCTCAGACACTATGAGTCTAAAAACCAATTATCTAAGCTTTTATGGATCTTGGGGATCCCAAATATTGTAGCCACTATAGGGTCCTTTACTTTTAAATATGTGCATACCTCATTAGAAATTCTTTGGTTGAGAAAATATTCTTTCAAAAAGTAGTCTATTCTTCTGTGACTGATATTTATTTCATTAATAGAAGCCATAGAATATGTGTCATTGTCACTAAGCATCAAAAATTACAGTACCCCTTCCTTTATCAGATCACATTATTCTAATGGATTTGTCCTTTCTAATTTGATCCAATAATTCTTTTTCTTCTTTTTTTAGATTATTTTGTTGATATTATTTTTATCCTTTATTTTTAAGGCATACAAATCATCAGTAATAGCCTTTTCTAGTATATTCAGGGTGGGGTCTAATGGTGGATTAATGGTACTTTTTTCTTAATTTCGTGACTACTTTTCCTATTGCGAACTATATTCTGATCCTGCCATAAACAAGCCAAATTCAATTTTCTCATATATAGTTTCAATTCAGTTATCAGAGAGAGAGACTACCCCACTTTAGTTTTCACCTCCAATCCCTCATATATCCTCCTAATCAACTTTATAATTTTATCAGAGAATGCAAGTGCTTCCATTGTTCTGCTCATAAATTCCTAGCTTACTCTGTTAAATACTTTCTCTGCATCAAAACCCACCAACAACAGTGGTATTTTCTTACATTCTACATGTGTCTGGATCATCAGTGTTCTGTTAGTGTTGTTAAATGTTTGCCTCCCCTCCACAAAACCACATTGATCCATATTTATCAGTTTTGGCATCACTTCTGCTATTCTTTCAGCCATTATAGACATAAACACTTTATGATTATGGGTTAGTACTGAAATGGGCCCGTATGAAGCTGCATCTGATCGCTCTTTACCCTATTTGGGTATTACAGCTGCTTTCTTCCAGGATGCTGGTACTTCTTATCCTCTTAAAATACTGTTAAACAAAACCTTCCAGACCGTTATCAGTTTTTTTTTCTCCTAGCTTCCAAACTTCCACAGGGATACCATCTATTCCTGGGGACTTTCCTGTAGATTGGTTATATTTATCTCATCTCCTCCTATCCTGTTAGTAATAGAGCCTCCTCTATCTCTAACCGTGGCATATTTAATTCTTTCAGAATCATTTCCATTTGTACCTTTTCTCGATTTCCATATTTCTCTACTTTATAAGAACTTTCATAGAATTTCCAAAATATTTATAATATTTTATAGGATCCCTTGTTATCTTCCTTGTTATAGGCTCCCTATGCTTGGTGACAGTCCATTGTACTTTCTGTTTCTTGGGTCGTTATGCTAAATGTTTTTGTGCTCCGGAGTTACTATCAGAAAATAGTTGCTTAACAGCAATCTTTCTAAAGTCATGCATATTATCGAGGTAATCCCTTATTTTCGGTTTAGAATTCTGCAATTGCTCCTCTTCTTGTTCTGTGATAGTCCACTATTTTGCAATGCTTCAACATTTGTCAGTCCCTCTAAGTAATTCTTGTTACTTCTTAGCCATATCTACCTTTCTTGTATTTCCATCCTATTTTAAACTCCACTTTATTTTTATCCCACTCCCTAGCTATATTTTCAGAAGAAATTTCTATCTTCTCTAATGGTGCCTGAATAGTTTCTACTATCCATTCCTTAAATTCGTCTCTTTTCAACAGATAGGTTGTGAAAGTGCCAGTGTCTCATTTTTACTTCATTTCCTTGTGTTTTTAGTTATTATTAGCGTATGATCTAAAATAATTATTGGGTGCATATCAAGACCTTCAATTAAATGCGCATGTTCTTGTGAAATGTAAATTATGTCTAGCCTAGCCCAGCTGTTGTATCTTGCGGAATAATATGTACATTCATTCTGAACTGCTAGTACTGAATTCGCATCTTCCATGGCAAATATTTTCATACATTTCTTTAAAAATCTATCCACCTTTATTATATTTTCCTCCTGGACCCCCCTCCCCAGACACAACTCCGCTATTACAAATCAGATTCAAGTCCCCACCTATAAGTAACATTCCTTGCTGAAAGCTGATTATTTATCCCTGAATTTTCTTAAGGTCCATTATAATAGTTTTCAATGGAGTATAAATACATGCCAGTGTAATCCTGCTCCCTTGCCAGTAGCCCCTTAGCACTACCAATCTACTGTTATTATTTTTTTTATCCTCCTCTATTGTTCTTGGAGTACATGTTGCAATTAATATAAGTACTCCTCTCTTCCTTTGCCCCAGGTATTTTACTGAATAACCACCCTGAAAACCTTTCTTTATCAAATTCACATGTTCAGTTGTTCCCAAGTGTGTCTTCTGTAGCATGGCTATTTTTAATCTACATTTTTAATACAGTTCATTACTTTTTTTTGTATTTCTCTGCAAGACCATTCATGTTTAAAGACATTACAGAAAGCATCATACACTTGAGAGAATATTATTCCCACCTTTTATGTATAAACAGCTTTTTTGTTAAATGTCTAGTTTCAGTTTGTGTTACATGCATGTATTGTTTGGCAGGTTAAACTTAACAATAACACACAAAACTATGTACATCTTCAAATATTGAAGTGCTACTCTCCTAATAGGAGCAGATGTTCCAAACTGACAGCCACACAGACAGACTCGAACTAATCTAAAAGAAAGGTTATTCATGCTAAGGCATTATATAGCCTGTGGTTCTATTAAGTGATGTCTGTTTTTATCTTATCTTTATATTTCTCTTAGCTGGGAAAACACTTGAATGCTTTTAGAAAACATTTTCTCCAAGACATTTCTCTTTATCAGATCATCTGGAGACATGAAAAACCAGATACAAAACTGTTTACAAGAAAAAAATCCTTATAATAGTCACTGTTCTTTTTCATTTACTTGTTTCTCTTAAAATCTGTTACTAGATGAAGCTAATGGCATTAAACCTGGCATTCTCCTATACAAGAATGAGAAAAAGCAGACTCATTTTTCTCTTGTCATGCTCTTTTAACCAGATCTTTTTTTTTTTTACATTGTAATGTCTACATTTCTTAAAACTGAACAAGAAGGAAGAGAGAAGAGGGAGAAAAAAAAACAGGAGCACCTACTTACATTAGTATCCCTATTACACTTAAATAATAACTGAAAACACTTTATAACATGCAAAGAAAATCATGCACTATTTAAATAATATTATTAAGAAAAATATTTTACTGATAGCTAACTTTCTCAATCCTTTTCCCCTCTCCTGAGTATTTTTCAAAACGTTAATGATATGAAGTAAGGCATTTGCTTTAAAGTCCCCTACAAGTTTAACAAAGTCCAAGAAAGTCCAATATTTCCAGATTTTCTTGTTCTGTCATGTTTCACAAATATAATTATTGCTTTGTAATCCCATATTTGCCAATTTCCAAGTTACTGATTTTATTCTCCAAACATTAGTGACATGAAGTATGGCATCTGCCTCAGAGTCTCCTAAAAGTTTAATAAAGTCCAAGAAAGTCCAATATTTCCAGATTTTCTTATTCTATTCATTCATCTCCTTCTCCTAAACCCTGTCTCTGCTTCATTTCTGACATACTCTCAATTCTTCTAGCCAACTCTTGTGCTTTTTCCCTTCCCTCAAACATTTTCCATTGAAACACTGGAAAAGGTTTACTGGCACAGTCCCTCTGTGGTCTTTATTACCAGAAGAACAAGAAGCAAAATCTTCTTCTGTTTCATAGCTCACTTTTTGTTGGACACATTTTGTAATTCTTCCTTAGCATGTACTTCATCAAAAAATGATTTTGTCCATCCAGGTAAAAATATTTTGAAGATAGCTGGGTAAAACAGTTTGAATCTCACACCTGCTTCTCAACATTCCCTGAAAACAGGATACAATTACTCCACTTCTGCCTAGTGTACAATGAGCAGTCATTCTCCAAAAACACTCTGCTGTGTCATACTTTTAGTATTTTGTTCTTCTGCCACAGCTTTTTTCAGAATTAACTCCTTCTGCGGGTAAGATTGCATCTTTACTATTAAAGGTCTAGGTTGTTTTCTTATAGCCAGGTTTGGAGCATACACATAATGTGCCCAATTAAATTAACAATTCCTGCAGTGGAATACCAGTCCAGTTGCGTATTTGTGTTTTCATAAAATGAATACAATTTGCTCCAGCCAGTGTTTCAGGTACAGTAGAAAATATCAGGTTTTCCCTACATGCTTTGTCCTCTAATTCTATTATTTTTGAAACATCTCTTCTTGTGGAGTCTCATATTCAGCCAGCATTTTCTTCATTTTGACCTCTGAGTTTTATAGTTTTATCAACTTATCTGAATATCTGTTTAAAGCTTCTACCATTTTTTCCAGCCTTTTGTTGTTTGAGTTGATATACTCCATCAGTGTTTCATTTATTTTAGTCAGGTTTGTATGCAGTTGCCTTATGCTTTCTTCTAGGTTACTGGAAGTCATGTCTGAAGCTTGCACTGCTTTTTGCTGAACAGTTACAGTACTTTTCCAAGTAAATGTTTTTCATCACATTTTGTAGCTGATTTTCCTTCAGGTACTCTGTGTTTCTGTTTTCCTAGCATTCAGGCAGTGCACTTACTAGCCAGTTACTGAAATTTATCAAGAAATCTATGTCCACTGGCTTTCTTTGCTATGTTTCTGTTTTCACACTGGTAGAGCTAGAATTAAGCTGTTACTCAATGTGCAGCCATCTTGGAAGTTAGGTTAGTACTTATTAAAATATTTGTATTACCCAAGATTTTATATATATATATATATATATATATATATATATATATATATATACACACACACACACACACACACACACACACACACACACACACACACACACACACACACACATATATATATATGGATCTAGGATGTTTGCTGGAGTGAGCAAACGTCTGAATCCATTATAACCGAACACACTTTAACGAAAGTGCTTTTATTGAAAAAGTGCTTTCGTTAAAGCGTGTTACAAAAAAAATAAAACACTACATTTACATTTTAGCAGGGGGGCTGTGCCCCCGACACCCCCCTACTTTAATATTCTCCCTCCGAGACCACACTACAGTGGGGAAAAGGGAAATTTCCCTTACCCGCGCCGTAGTGCAGCCTCGGCAACAGATATACTTATGCGAAAGTGCTTCTTCGGTGAAAAGCACTTTCGCATAAGTATGCTCGGCTGTTTGGGTTTCAGTCATTTGCTCACTCGAGCAAACGTCCTAGATCCATATGTATGTGTGTGTATATATATATATATATATATATATATATATATATATATATATGCATATATTTATATGTATATATATGGGTCTACTTTTCTTTGTTGAAATTTCATTATTTCAAAAAAGAAAAGTAGAGGCCCACTTATGCGAATGTCAACTTAAACAAAAGTGCATTTTCGCAAATATCAGTTCAACGAACCGGTAAAGAAACAAAACAGGAAACACTGCAGCTCCGAAGCACACTTCAGTAGGGGAAAAGGGAATTTACCTGTTTTCCTCACTGTAGTGCGATCTTGGAGTTAGCATATTTAAGTAGCAGGGATGTGTGGGGGGGGGCGCAGGGTTTTTTGTGTTTTTTTACCAGTAAGTTGAACCGATATTCGCAAAAGTGCACTTTTGTTTAAGTGCACTTTCGCGTAAGTGGGCCTCTACTTTTCTTTTTCAAAATAATGAAATTTTGACAAAGAAAAGTAGATCCATATATAATATTATATATATATATATATATATATATATATATATATATATATATATATATATATATATATATATATATATATATATATATATATATATATATATGGGTCCCCTACGAAATACCGAACACTCAGAATCCTGACACCCAAATTACCGAGACCAGAAGCCTGATACCCCACATTACCGAAAGACCAGAAGCGCAAAATTCAAAATCCTGATATTAAGGGATATTGAATTAGCGCTTGTGGTGTTGCGGTTCAGGTAAGTATCTGTGTGTAAGTGTGTTTGTGAGGGGCTTTAGTGTGTGTTAGTGTGTGTTGTGACTGTGGTGTGCGTGTGTGTGTGTGTGTGTGTGTGTGTGTATGTGTGTGTGTGTGTGTGTGTGTGTGTGTGAGGGACTGTAATGTGTGGGTGTGAGTTTGCCTTGTGTGTGTGCTTCTGCAATCTCGGAGTTAGAATATTAAAGTAGGGGGATGTGGGGGGTGCAACCCCCACATGGGGGTGCAGGGGTGCTTGCCCCTTTGCTTAACTATAGTGTAGGATTATTTGTTTGGGTTTGGGAGGACACTGTGCGTATGTGTATGTGTGTACTGTATGTGTGTTGATTGTTAGCGATTTTGAATTCCGTGTTTGTGGTCCGTTGGTCTTCTCATCTTTCGGGTATTTGGTCTAGGGATTCCGGGCGTCGGTCTTGTGGGTTTTTGGTCTTTCGTAGTGAACATATATATCTATATATATATATATATATATATATATATATATATATATATATATATATATTGTATTCAATAGCTTTAGTAACTGGAAAATTTTTGAAAATAGAATAAATATTAACTTCACTCTTATGGTATCCTAAAAAGCCAAGAATTGCTTATAGAAATTATATAAGATTATGCGAGTATGATGTTATTAGCTTCCCAGATGTAAAATCTTATTCTGTTGCTGCAAGTTTTAACTCTAGTATACTCTGGGTATACTTAGTTTACACTAGTCAATGGAAAAACATTGAGGAGCAGTTTATACTAAATTCTTATAATTTTATTAAATATGATAATTTAGAAATATGTAATAATTCTTTCATCTGGTGAACAAAATTCACCTTAGAAGGAAATTAATTTCAAAGACTCTGCATATATGAAATCAGTTTTTAAAACAGTTAAAACATATATATTTAATATGCCATTAATATCAAAATGGAAATGTTTATGCTTCTAGATTTAATCATTAAAAACAAAATGAAAACTCCAGCAAAGCTAGACCTTCCACTGAGTGACCCCCTGTGTTTCTAATGATAGTCAAACACTCTGCTTGTGCTGTGCTGACGAGGTCATAACAAGGCCGAAATTTGCATATCCACAGCTAGTGGGGTTTGGCTTTATTGGCCTGAAACTGTCCAGTAAAATGATGAAACAAGTCATGGACATTCAGAATTGCCAATTAGCTGAAACACCTGATGTTCATAGGGATCATTTGCATATATCCCATGTGCCTCTGATACAAGAGGTTTGGGAGGTCACTCAGTGGAGGTTCTAGCTTTGCTGGAGTTTTCATTTTGTTTTTACTGCTTCTAGATTTAAGGAAACTCAGAACAATGCTAAAATGAACTTACTAAAAGGGAATTGATTAGTATTATGGTCTGATTACTTTTAAAAAGGAAAAGCTAAGTCACCAGAATACTTAATGAAAGATTATAAGTTGGATGAATCTATTCTTCTTCTTCTTTCGGCTTTTTCCTGTTAGGGGTCGCCACAGTGGATCACCTGTCCGCTCATGATTGGCAGTGGAGTTTTACGGTGTGGAGTTGCCAGCCCGGCACCCAACCTTCCACAGAAGGCACACACATGCACGTACTCACACCTAGGGCCAATTTAGAGTGTTCAGTCCACCTACAGCATGTCTTTGGGATGTGGGAGGAAACCGGAGCACCCGGAGGAAACCCACACAACCACAGGGAGGACATGCAGACTCCGCACAGAAGGCACCCCAGCAGAGGAATGAACCAGAGAACCTCTTGCTGTGAGATGGTAATGCTAACCGCTGCACCATCATGGCCACCCAAGTTGGATGAATCTATTAATAAGTTAATATTATCCATTAGTAAGAAATTAAATTAATTTGTAGATTTTTTTTTTATTTTTATTTTACATTTGTTTCACGGGAAAGTCCGACTTGGAATGAAGCCGATTTTCAGCATTGGCTAAGGGAGAAACACTCCAGATGCATGTCTTTGTAACACGGAAGGAAACCAGAGCACCCGGAGAAAACCCATATGGACGTAGGGAGGACATGTAAACTCTGCACAGAAGTCATCCCAGCCGAGAATCGAACAGGAGAATCTCTTGCTGTGAGGTGACAGTGCTACCATTGTCACTATGCCCAAAAGGACGTATGAGTGAAGAGGAACAGAACACTATTCCCCCATTATATGAATATATGATTGTTATCACTGAAGGTAAATTGACCTGCAAAGGAAGCATGTCCAAGTTATATAAGTTAATTATAAATTATTTATTTAACATTTGTTGACTGGGAAAGTCTGACTTGAAATGACCCAATTTTCTGTGGACACCCAAACAGAAACACTCCAGATGCATGTCTTTGTAACGTGGGAGGAAATCAGAGCACCTGGAGGACACCCACTTGAACAGAGAGAGGACATGTAGACTCCACACAGAAGGCACCACAGCCAAGAATCGAACTGGAGAACCTCTTTCTGTGAAGCGACAATGCAAACTGCTTCACCACTGTGCCATACACATAAATAATAATAATAATTTTAAAACAAACATCTGGAATTTTTTAGATAGTAGTGGATTGAGTGACTAAGCAGATAGTAAGAATAAAACTTTGTTACTTAAATCAGTTAGTCGAACTTCTTCAAGTTTATACTGGAAAGTTTTTATGTGGAAATATAAATGTAGAATATTTGTTACTCCCTATAAAATCTCTAGGTTTAGTAAAATGACTTCTTCAGTTTGTTGAAGATGTAGCAAATACGTAAAAGTTGATTGGACACACGTTTATGGATTGTGAAAAATTAAATGTATATTGGGAAGTGATAAGTATGCTTTTAGGGGGTTATGGTCTCATCATTGTTCTTTAACTAGATCAATAATACTAATGACTGTTCCACTTCCTGTGTCTGTAAAAGCCAAACAACAAAAAATATTTTGGGTGTTTTGGCAGTTGCTAGAAAAGTTATTACAAAAAATTGGAAATCAAACTCAGTTTCTACAGTCAAAGAATTTTTAGACTTAACAGCAATACTAATACTACGTAAAACTGAAAATGAAGTGATCAGAATAAGATCTATAAATCATACTAAGACCTTTAGTGGTTGGGATAACTTTGAAATGTTGGTATTGAAATACCAAGACTATTAATGTATTAATTGTATAATATTACCTTGAGGATTCAATGTATTCCTAACATTGTATAACAGTATGTGATGTCGAATTTCTTTCTTTCTGTGCATATATTGTAACTAATGTTAAATTAATAAAACGTCTTAAAAAAGAGGAAATTCAGAGTGCAAATAGGAATGCTGCAAGAAACACATTTGGAAAGAAATGAGCATGTCAATTTGACAAAGAAAGATTTTAATATAGATATTCAGCAGAATGCCAGGGAGAAATGAAAAGAGGAGAAATTATGCTAATTACTAGAGAGACTCCAATAGTGACAGAAGAAGAAAAAAGGAAATAATTGTAGATTTGTGGCATTAGGGAGCCACTAGCAAGGGAGAAGGATTATGCTGGCATGTATTTATATTATGAAAAACTGCTATTATGGAGCTTAAGAAATTTTGTGAATAAATAATCAGCCTTCAGCAGGGAATATTACTTGTAGGTGGGAAATGGAACTTGATTTGCAACAGTGAGAATGTATTGGGAGACATAGAAGGGAAATATAGCAAAAGATGGAAGCTTTCTGAAGACATTTATGAAAATATTTGATATGGAAGATGTGAATTCAGTAGTAGGAACTTGGACAGAATTTACATATTATTCCCCAATATACAATAACTGGGATAGATTGGACAGCAATTGTATTTCATAGGAACTTGTGCATTTAATTGAAAGCTTCGACACCCATCCAATAACTGTTTCAGATCAAGCACCAATAAAAACCTAAGATAAAATTCTAGGGTGGTGAAGTAAAAATTAGACAAAAGGCACTTTCCCATTTAACTGTTAAATAGAAAAGTTATTTAAGGAACGAGTACTGGAAATTATTCCAGTGTTATAAAGAAAATAGAAATTTCTTGAAAAGTTATAGCTAGTCAGTGGGATAAAATAGGTTCATACATAGGTACTAGGCTATCTGCCCGAAGGCATTTATAAGCCTAGCCGGAATGTGTTGGCTTTTGCACCCCCTTAGATTAGTTGCCTGTGCCTCTGTCCAGCAAACCCACTGAAGCGATCCCTGGGGTAAACTTTTTGTTTCCCATCTACTCGTCAAGGTTTCTCTTGAAGAGGGTTAGCGAGGAGCTCTGCCTAATGTAGATTGGAATCTTGTTCCAGAGCATGGGAAATCTCTGGGACAGGAATCTATCCCTCCAGCACGTCCTATTTATTGTTGTGGTGAGGTTTAGATCCCTTGAGCTTGTGGCTCGAGGGGATAGGGTTTTCTTTAGGTGGAGCATGTCCATCAATTCTGGGTTGGACTTGGCCTTGTATGTCAGGCAGAGATCACCTCTGAGTAGGCGGTATACAACTGAGTACAGCTGGAGTTTCTTCAGTCGAGCTGCATAGGGCACCTGCTTGAGACCAGTGATCCTCTTGGTGAGGTACTTCTGTTGTCTTTCCAGTTGTTACAAGTGTCTTGTAAGGTACATCCCAAATGGGGCATTGTACTCTATGATGGGTCTGATGAATGATGCGTAGAGGGGCCCAATGATCTCTTTCGATCTGGATGCAAACCCTTTTATGATTAGGTGGGCCACATAGAAGGATTTTCTAACCACTTTGGCAATGTGATTATCAAAGGAGAGGTTACTATCTACTTGGGTCCCCAGATCCCTTATTATGTCTTCCATATTTAGGGGGCTACCACCTATGTGGTAGTTTGTGGGGTACTTTGTTTTTTCCAAAGGGGATGACTAAGCACTTTTTGACATTTAGCTTGAGACCATAGTTTTGACACCAGGTATCTGTCTCAGTGAGACCCTTTTGGAGAATGTCTGTGTCAGCCGGAGAGTCAGTTATAGCCCTTAGTTTGCAGTCATCTGTGAACTTGGTCAGCCATAGTCCTCCTGTGCTTGCCTGTACCTCTGAGAAGTATATGCTGAACAGGAGGGGTCCTAGGACTGAGCCCTGGGGAATGCCACTTGTAACCGGTTTAGAGTCAGACCTAGCTCCAGCAACTCTTACAATGTGGGTTCTGTCCGTGAGCCAGTTGGCAACCCATCTCATGACGTAGGGGTTTATGTTCAGGCTGGTGAGCTTGTCTATAATACCTGAGTGGGGAATGGTGTCGAAAGCCTTTGCGAGGTCTAGGTAGCCTGTGTGGACCACCTTTCCCTTGTCTATGGCCTTGGTAACTGTCTCAAAGAAGTCCCTCAGGTTTAGGAGGCATGATCTTCCCTTAACAGAGTCGAACTTGGTAGGGTCCAGTGTTTGGAGGTTTCCAATGTTTCTGTTAATGAGAGCCATGATGATGTGCTCCATAGCTTTGCAGACCAAGCTAGTCAGGCTTATAGGGTGATAGTTCCCAGGGTTCATTGTGGCTCCACCTTTGTGGAGCGATATAACCGTTGCTGTGCACCACTCTGTGGGCATGTCGCCTGTGGAGAGGCTGAGTTTAAACAGTGTGTTTAGGTGAGGGGTTAGTTCATCTTTGAGCTCATGTAGAACGCAGCCTGGGACACCATCTGGTCCCACTGATGCTGTGTTTTTGGCATTGGAGAGGCCTGTTTTAACCTGAGTGTCTGTTATTTCAGGGGCACTACATTCTTCTGGTATAGTTATGGGCCCTTTTGGGGATGAGAGGCGGGTGTAGTTTGCACTGAACCTGTCTGCCAGGATGTTGGCTATATTGGTCGGTTCAGTGTATTTTGTGCCATTCTGCACTAACTCCGAGCAGATCTGAGAATTGCCACTTAGATTCTTGACATAGCTAAAGAATGCCTTGTGGTTATCTTTGGAGTCCATGGCAATTTTTCTTTCGAAGCTAGCCCTGGATGATTTTATGAGAGAACGTAGTTTCTTGCTGATACTGACAAGGGATGTCTTCCCTTCTTGGGATTTTACTCTTTTCTGTACTAGTTTCCTCCTTCTATTGTATAGCTTGTTTATGGCAGGGGTCCACCAGACTGGTTTCCTTTTCTTGGAGGAGTGAGTATTGGTTTTGTTTAGGATAGCACGATCCATGCATTCTTGTAGGTTCCCATAGAGTGCATTAGTAAAGGATTTTGCAGCTGGGATAGAGTTATCCTTTAGCATGGGGGCTTTGAAACTTCCCACCTTGGTCTTAAGTAATGTGAAGTTTGCTTTTGAAAAGTTTTTAACAGTGGTTTCTTTGACCAGGGGTGGTGGCGGAATGTGGATATCCAGAGTGATTAGTTTATGGTCATATCTAACCAGCGAGGTGTTGACCTCTGGTGTGGAACACCAGTCACCCATGTTGGTGATGACCAGGTCCAATATGTTATCACCTCTAGTGGGGGTGTTGACCAGTTGATCCAGGGCATTTGAGTTTATAAATTCTAGGAAATGTTGGGCAAGGGAGTTTGTACTTGAGAAGTTCTTCCAGTTAATGTTTGGATAATTGAAATCACCCAGTATCAGGGTGTTTGGTAGGACCTTTATGTTTCCCAGTGTTTCCAGGAATGAGGAGCCGGGGTCCTGAGACATGGTGGGTGATCTGTAGCAAGCTATAATTTGAATATCAGTTTTGCCCATTGTTAGTTGCACGTGGATGATCTCTGAAGCATCGTGCTGTGCCACTAACCTGGAGGTGTGGGTATCCTTGATGAATATGGATACTCCCCTGCCTTTTATATTTCAGTCCGGGTTTTGTAGCCAAAATGTATGGTATGAAGTTGTAGCCTGGTAGTGCTGGGGTGCTCTCTGGAGCCTTAAACCAGGTTTCTGTTACTGCACATATATCGATTTTCTCCATACTGAGGAGTGCCTCGAGTGCGTGCATTTTGAGGTTTAGACTTCTGGCACTGAGTAGCATTACCCTCAGTTTTTTGTTACTTGTGCTATTTACGGTGGTGGGTTTGTCTTTTGAGCCTTGCCTAAAAAAGGCACTATGTGGGGTGGCAAGAGCCTTGGCCAGTATTTGAAAGCCTTAGGGTGACAGCTGCAAGCCATCTCTAGCGAAGCAGCATAGCTTGTCAAGTATGTCTTCCCAGGTTGACAGACACTGGATCCCCTTTGAATGACACCAGAAGCTTAGCCAATTGTTAAAATTGATATATTTTTTTTCTATACTGTGGTGTCATTCTTGGTGAGGGCAGGATGCTACTCAGGGTCAGGGTCATACTGGCCTGGGCTACATGATCAGAGAGCTCCTCCATGTCTCTTTTCATGTAGTCCAGGGAGGTACGGCTCAGGTCATTCACACCAACATGGACAATGACAGAGTCATATTTGTACTTGTTCTGGAGTGACCTGAGTGCTTGTGTTATGTGGCGGATCCTGGCACCTGACAGGTAGCTAACAGTAACCTTTTCCTTGTTCAGCCTAGTGAGTGGGACGTCAGTGTGCCTGACTATAGAGTCACCTATTACTAGTGTGTTGGGTATGTTATTTTGCCTTAAGGGCTGTGATTGCATGGCACACTGGTTTTATGAAGTATGTGTTTCATGGTTTGTGTTGGGTGGGTGGAGGTTGCTTGGATGTTTGCTTTGCAGGTGTTTGCTGGTTTTGCAGATTTTTATTTAGAGCCTCCGAGTATGTTTTTGTGTATTCACGTGTGTTTTTTGCCGGTGCTGGTTTCATAGGTTTGTGTGAGACTGGTGGTGTGATGCCAGTAATTCCCTTCTCCTCTTGACTGCCTGGTCCAGTCTTGGGTTGAGAGAGCTTTGCGTCCAGTTTGGCTGTATTATTGCATCTCTTGCATGTATTAGTGTTTGGTGGAATGAAAATGAAATTCATAAATAGGGCAGAAATAAAACAGGAATTATTTACAGGGACTGACAAAGATTAACGTATTACAGAATAACGGGAGTATGACAGAACAAGAAGAGGTGCAATAGCAGAATGCTAAAGAGAATATAAGAGCGTATTTGGATATTATGCATGACAGCAGAAAGACTGCTGTTAAGCAGCTATTTTGGATAATTCCAGAGCACAAAACTTTTTTTTTTTTTTACAATGACTTAGGCAACACAAAGTAGAAGGGGTCATCACCAAACGTATGGAGCATATAACAAGAAAAACAACCAAAGATCCTTTGGAAGTATTGAAGATGTTTTGGAAATGCTATGAAATTTTGTATAGAGCAGAGAAATGTAGAAATAAAAAAAATGTTTATGGAAGACTTAATTATGCCGCGGTTAGAGTCAGATGAGGTTCAACAATTAACAGTTAAGATAGGAGAGGATGAGATAAGAACAGTGACATATAACCAATCTCCAGGAAAGTCTCCAGGAACAGATGGTATTCTTGCAGACATTTGGAAGTTAGGAGGGAAAAAAGTGATAAAGATGTGGGGGATTTTATTTAACAGTATTTTAAAAGGAGGGGAAGCATCAACACCTTAGAAGAAAACCATGGTGGCTATATTACCCAAAGATGGTAAAGGCTCATTAGACACAGCTTCATATAGATTTACTTCAATTTTAAACCATGATTATAAAATATCTGTATTCTATAATAGTTAAAAGAATGGCAAAGGTGTTGGGGAGACCAATAGATATGGATTTTGTGGAGTGGAGGCAAGCATTTCACAATATCAATAGAACAAGAATGGTCCACAGGGAAATGGAATTCTATCTCTCAACTTTCTAGATTTTTGCAAAATGTCCAGATTTTTACCTCATATTTTCAGTCTGTTCCTCTTAAAATTTGTGATTTTTTTTTGCCATATCACTGAGGATTACAGTAACTAAATAGTGACATATATTTAAATTTCAGACTTCATATCCTTCAGAAAATGTGTGCTAACACAAGTTTTGCTATTCTATCAAACTTTCTAAGTCTTTAAGAGCAATATTTAAAATCTGTCCCTGTTTTTGGGCCTTTGTCCCCCTATTTATTGAGGCTTTGTCCAGATTTCTTGCACCAAGAGGTTGAGAGGTATGAGCAGAATGTAAGAAAATACCACTTTTGCTGGGGAGTCTTGAAGCGGAGAAAGCATGTACAGAGCAAGCTGGGAATGTTTGGTGCAGCAATGGAAAGATTTGCATCCCCTGATAAAATGATAAGGTTAATTAGGGGGACATATGAAGGACTGGACAGAAGAACTGAAGTGGAAGAGCTCCTCTCTGATAAGTTGTGTTTGGACAGAGGAACCAGGAAGGGGTGTCCTCTTTTTCCTTTATTTATTTTATATTTAGAGTCATCAGCAAAGAAAATAATGGAGTCACAAATTCAAGGATATAATTGGTATGGTAATCATATTTTTCTGCAGTCATGAAAAGTTGGCTTTATTTACGAAAAGCATAAGCAAGATAATCGAGTCGTCTAAATATGGACGAATGTAGCCTAGATAGTCCAAAGGAAGAGGCAGAGAACTAATAATTTGATCCAGACACACAGAGCCTTAAGAATACCTAAAGTCTGGATGAATAGGGGTGCGATGATAAGCATCTTTTAAGTCTAGGTTTATTCGGAAAATTGAATGAGGAAGAAGAGGAAACAGGTTGTGAAGTGACAGTATTTTGTATTTGGACACTATTACAAACAGGTTTAGGAAAGAAAGATCCAGAACTGGTCTCTTGGCATTTTCTTTCTTTGGCACTAATAATACCCTTGAATGAAAACCTTCTCCCAGATGGGAAGGAGGAACTAGTTCTTTCACTCCCTGGGACAGCATATGATGAAGGACAGGTGAAAATAAAAGAATCTGGTCCAGTGGATGATGGATTACTCCCTGGAAAGGAGAAATTCCTTCCCACTACCATCTGTAAACTTGATGAAGTATTTTCAGAACCCATTTGTCTGAATCTATCTGTTGCCAAAGAGAAAAGTTGGGATCCAGACTTTCTAGAAGAAAAAAAGGGACTGCCATTGAGGGCAAGATCCCTTAAATAATCATTCTGACTTGTTGGACAGTCCTTGGTTTTGGACAGTTCCTCAATTCTTTTTGGAACCTCATTGCCATTGCTTCATAAATGTTAACCTGCATTTCGTAGAGACTGTTTATTTTGTTTTTTATCAAAGCTGGATGAGGGGTAACAGAATCCTTTAGAAAATTTGGAAAAGGAGGGCTGAAAAATCTTAGGAATTCTGAATATAGACAGGAAGACGAAGGGACAGATACAGGGTTTTCTCCTTAGATTTCTGATTTAGACACAGAGGAGAGCTCAGTTTCTGATTCTGTCTGTGAGGGTTTCTCTTTCTCTGAGGCTATTTCCAGTATGTCCCATTGTTTTCAGTGGGAGAACATGCTTATCCTCACATCCGTATTCATCCAAATGATCCCTCTTATCACACATTTTCATCACGTCTGCCGTACAGGAGCCAAAAATGAAATCTCTAGCCAAAGGAGAATTTAAAATCTCATTTTTAACATCATCTAGGAGGTTCTGAGAATTCAGCCAGGCAAACCATCTCAACAGATCTGGACATCTGTCCAGACACATGCAACAACTGACATCCATGCAGATACTTTACTAAAAGGATACAAGGCCTAAACAACATGTCTTACATGGACTGGCTCAAAGCCTCTGTCACTATTTATTTATTTATATTTATTTAACATTTGTTGACCAGGAAAGTCGGACTAGGACAGAGCCTATTTTCAGCAGAGGCCCAGGAAGAAACACTCCAGATGCATGTCTTTGGAATGTGGGGGGGGGGGAAACAGAGTACCCCGAGGAAACTCACACGAATGCAGGGTGGACATGCAGACTCCACACAGAAGGCACCCCATCTGAGAATCAAACCAGAGAATCTCTTACTCTGAGGCTACAACATTAACCACTGGACCACTCAGTATTGGTAACCTACACACTGCTAAGAGGTGACCTGTGTCTGACATAACAAAGTACTATCTGACCCAATACTGATGGATTTACTGCACATTAGTGAGTCAAATGGCATCAGAAATACTTGTTCTAGAGCTCAAATCCTCTTCTGCAACATCAACATAATGGCTTGGAGGGACAGATATATCTTACAGAGGATACCACTGATGTGGAATGGACTCCCTATCCATGTAAAACAAAGTTCATTCCTGTTCATATTCAAGTCCTACTTAGATCTATGAATGGAAAACACAGAATATACCCCATGGCTGTCCCCTATACTACTAACAGAGAGAGGCAGCTCCTAAATGCTTTATTCTATGTATGGATCTCCTCAGATTAGCTATGGTATGATTCCAGTTATTCTCATTTGGGGAAATATGTAATTATCAACCATGGGACCACATTAGATAGGTTATTTTGAGCACAGAAAGGGAAACTGGCTAGGTTTAAAATGGCTTACAAGGGCAGCTAGCCTAGTAGTTTCCTATGAACCTATGATCCTATGAACACAATGCCAGTTGCCAAACCCTTTAAGAAGTATCAACTGAATCATACACACACTCTGTAAACAATGAGTAGCGATTTGTACAATAGAATAAACTAATTTTTTTAAAGCAGATTTTTCCTCATAAGAAGAAATGGCAGATAAGATCTTCCTCATATTTTCACAATTAGTCAGAACAAACCTTAACATATAAGCCTGAAAATTAAAAATTCTGAAAATCAAAGTTACAGAAGCATATAAATTTAATAACCATCCCATCTTTATCAAAAAGAGCAGGATTGGACTTAACTAAAATTTTAACAGCTGTAGGATTAACTAAAGCTATGGCTGTGGGTCCCTATTAGTTCACTGAAAATTCAGTTCAGCAAATGGCATTTTTGGTGCACTTACATCAAACATGCCATTTGTTGAACTGTTCATACTGAGATCACAGTACAGTGAAGATAGGAAATTCTGCCCTTTCCTCACTGTAGTGTGATCTCAGAGTTGGTATATATAATTAGCAGGGGGTGTGTGTGTGTGTGGGGGGGTGCAGCTCCCCACAAGAGAGGAATTCGATGAAAGGCGTTTCTGATGAAATGACATTCGTTGAAGTGAGTTTTCACTGATTTAATACAGACCCATGGTTTCTGGGTCAGTTTTAGGAAGTGTGTATAAAAAAATTAAATAAATGAGGAACTTTACACATCATATCTACCTTTTTACAGGAGGCTGACTGACTGTCAGGAATATTGCAAGCAGTAACACAATCCTCCAAAGCTGACAGAAATGGAGGAAGAGATGAAAGCTCTGGAAATTCCTTGTAATAGTTCATAGTATTTTCTGAGAGACTGAGAAACCTCAATATTTTCCCACTGAAAACACTAGAACATTCTGTCAATAGTTTCAGAGAAAGAGAGATCCCCACAGGGAGAATCAGATTCCTCTGAGTCTGAATCAGAAATCTGAGGAGAAAACCCTGTATTTGTCCTCATCTTCCTGTCCATATTCAGAATCTTGCATCTCTTCAGGAAAAGCGGTACCCCTCACAAAGCACACACAGCAGCTGGAGAGACCACACAGGTTTCTAACCAGGAAAATCCAGGGCCTCAAACATCTACCCTACACAGATAGGCGAAAAGCCCTATCCCTCTACTCGGTTTCATACAGACTCCTCAGAGATTACCTCTGTCTGGCATACAAAGCAATCTCAGACCCCGCCTTGATGGGACTGCTGCATATCCGCAAGTCAAGCTTCACTCGAGTAACCTGCACATGTGACCTCAACTTGGTCTGTGACATCAATAGGACTTGTTGGAGGGACAGATTTGTGTCTCAGAGACTCACCCTTTTGTGGAATAGACTTCCTCTCCATGTCAAGCAGAGTACCTCATTAATCCTTTTTAAGTGCAACCTAGATAACTGGATGGGGAATAGAAAATACACCCCTTGGATTCCACCTGTGTCCCTGCTAGACAGTGGCATAGGGTGCTGACCTGTTGGAATATGGGCTAAATTATTGGCTAGGCTTGTAATGGCCTCAGGGCCAATAGATATGATACTATGTCCTTTTTGAGACCCTGCTATTACAAATACTGAATATACCTACCTGCTACCTACCCTGAGGTGCCACTAGTTGTAGGTACGGAGGCAGCCACAACTGCTGATAGCCACAATGAGTCTACCTATTTGCACAACTCCTGGAATAACTTTTTTTGCACTACCATGAACACACCACAGAACGCATGCTATTTCTCCTGAACTAATTTACACAACAACACTGACATTCTCCAGATGTCCATCCAGGAATGGCCTTATGTGATCCCACATTTACCTCAAAATGAACATATGGCTCTGGGTCACTATTTCTACCTCTCCTGTCTGGGTCTTCAACACCCAACTCACTTGGTTAGTTTGGATCAGTGGAACAGCTGGCATTCAATTCTGAATAAAAAATTAAAACCAACTTATAGCCACCCTTAGCTTATAATTTTTGTTCCATCTCAGGGTGGGGATGAAAGTATCTCTTTTAAGACCTGATGACATCTCCCTGCTCTAGAAAGTTATGTTGGCATTTTACATGGATTGATTTTAAAAGGGCAAAGAAATGAACTGATACATGTATATTACACGCACATTACATATCAATAGGTTCATTAAAAAAAGATATTTCTGCAAACAGTTGAACCTGTTATGACTATATTCAGTAATGGTTCTTGTCATTAGTGTCTTACACTTAATAGGATCAGCCAATACTTATATCAGGAGATGCTTGGTTTCTCAATTTTCAGGCAATATCTACATTATTAACTCAATTAATTCTTTCCAATGTTTTGTAACATTGCCTAAGACTCCCCCAATTTACGACATCCTGAAGTTCCTCAACCAACAAAACTGACATTGTAAAAATAAACGTTGCTAGATTTATTTTCCAATTCCATTTCTTTATCTTCTTCACTAAGTTGTTTATCTGGCAATGTGCCATGTGTTACCTTTCTCACAAAGCCAAATAGAATTGAATGTTCACTATATGAGTACATATAGGTTACCTTGTACGAGATTCTGAATTTCTGAACTGTATTGTTTAATTTTCACTCTGGTTTAAAAAATGCCCAAATCTCAATCCAGTGTGATTTAATCTGATCAGCTAATGTAATTTCCACTTTCTAATTTTCTTGAATCACTCCGCTCTATTTTCTCTAACCGGGAAAAGATGCAACCTTTCAATATTTCTCATTTTCTTCTTAAAATAATCATTCTTACCATAGTTTTTCTTTCCTTCTGCAGTCTCCCTACAACACCTCAGAGTCGGTAACATAGACTAGCATGACAAACAAATAATTCTTGGTCCTCTCTCTTCTATAAAAAATATTCCCCACTGGATTAAATCATGGACTCCTAACAGCTCTAAATAATTCTTCCATGGCTTTAAACACACTAATATAACAGACCCTCCAGCCATATAAGTGACCACTACACATTGCTATAATGCACTTTAGCCACGTAACTCCCCTCGTTGATTAGATTAACTTAATTAATTAAACACAGGCTATATCACAGCAACACCATAAATTCACTGCTCTCATTTTATTTCATCTTCTAGTAACCCAAACTCTATACGTAATAATTCAAAATCTGTTTCTTGAAACAGGCACCTGAGTCATACCTCTCAACCTCTTAGAGCAAGAAATCGGGCAAAGCTATAAATAATTGTGGGACAAAGGTCCAAAAATAGGGACAAATTTTAAAAATTCCTGTAGAAACTTAAAGTTGATAGAACAACAAGTTTTCTATTTGCATGAATCTTCTGATTGGTATGAAGTCTGAAACTCAAATGCCTGTCATCTTCTGACTTTCATCCTCGATTTGTCAGTAATTTGCCAGAAAAACAACATTTTATGAGTAACAAACCATAAATATGAGGCAAAAATCTGGACATTCTGCACCTGATCTATCTCCTCAGATCTTTAGCTTCCAAAAAGCCACAAGCTTAGCCTAACCGACCCAACTATTCATCCAATGGCCTTATAGCTTTCTCTGTATTTCAGCAACTACCAGTCACCAAATAACACTACTGTACGTATGGAATGACTGCAGAATGAACTCCTATCTTCTCTGCATGCCATAACGTCCTACCTCTACTCGTGAGGGCACATTACTCACATATTATACTCTAAAAAAGTGTGAGTTAAGCAGGCATTACTGTTTATTCCCACTGTCATAACTGCAGCCTCTTAGAATAAACTTTTAACCTTGTAATCATTCCAGAACCCAGGAACATGTCTTTTACCCACTTTTAGAACATTTGCCCCAGTAACAAACTTACATAACCTTCATTGCAAAATCATGACCCATTTTAGTTCCTACTTAACAGGACAGAAGCTTTCAATACTTCTTAACCCCGTTTTCCTCCAAATTAGCTTTGCTGCTACTTCAATCCAGCTCTTTTGGCTGTTGCAGTTCTTGTCAAAAAAAATTCTGTCACATTTCCACACACTTGTAATACTACATTCAATCTTCTCCTTGCCCTATTCTCTTCAATTTAAGGATTTAAGAGCTCCTTTTGAGTCTTCTGTCACTTCCCTGTTGACTTCCTTTATTGTCCTGGGAATTTATCCACCCACTTTTCTCCAGAGACTGTTTCTCCTGCTGCTCAGATGATATTCAAGACATGCTAATGTGTCACTTTCAAATCAGACTTAGTTCCTTTTTCAGAGTCCTACTTTTCTCCTCCTCACCATCTATATATTTAACCTCCTCGATCAAAAATTGGGTACCTCCTTTCTTTTACCTCTGAGTACTATACTAACTTCTGATACCGTTTCACGTATCATCATTTCTGCCAGGTCTCTTTTTCAGCATGGGGTCAGGGTGTTGTTTGAACAGTTGCCAGTTCAGTGTCACTCAGCTACCTTCTTTGAGTCAAGTCTGACTACTGCAGGTGTTCTCTCATGCAGTCCATTCATCCACTGACATCCTTGTTTGTGAAGTGTAAACTGCTGGTCACTGATGACCGTCAGGAGAAAGAGATTTCACATTTCATCAACACAATGTGAGGAATGCTGGGGAAAGCACCAGGCATTACTAATGAAGGACTGAAACCCTGTAATTCCACATCCAGTGCTTGGACTCGTGTTCAAGTATTGACATTGCAGTGCAATATAAGTGGACTGCTGCAGTTCTGATTGTGCTGTCCTCCTGATAAGATGGAAAACAGGGGTCTCATCTGCTTGAGCTGGTGGGTAGCTCAGGCAGATATAAAAGATGCAACAGCACTTATCAAAAAGTACAGAAGGTTTCATGTCATACACTTAAGCACATTCATTAAAATAATAAATACATAAAATAATTTTCTTCTTTGAAATATCCCCTCTGCCATAGCCATATTTTATCACATCTTCAACCTTCATCACTTTGTTACACAACAGCTTTTCAATCAAATTTCATAAATATATTGTCCCGTTTATCTTCTTTATTACTGTTTCCATTTACAGACCTTTCATTTAAAATTGTGTATATCAAATTCTTAAACACATTCATATCTAAAACTTTATACCTAAATGACTTCCAAAAACATGCCCTAACATTTCCTCCACTGCATTTCCCCCACTTTATATGTATTACACAGCCTTTCTTGTTGTACCTCATATTTCATGATTGCTTTCAGCAGTAGCTTGTCTAATAACCTCCACAAATAAATTCCCACTTTTGTGCATATTATCAGTTCTTCTTTCTTTCTTTTATTGTCAGTTTTGTTTGGTCTTTTAATGTTCGATGGACACCCACAAAAGACCTTCCGTCACTTTTCTGCACCGCTCCCTTCTTTCTCTTGATGTCGCTTGGATTAAGTTTTCATTATATCTTCTGTATGTGCTCTTAACGCTCCACACTAACCTTTCTATTCCTTTAAGTACTTCCTCCTTCCATCCGTACCACCTCATGCTTTTTAACTGACAACTTACCTCATCTTTCTTCTTGTCCTTTTATCCTTTGAAATACAAAAACGAACTGACTCAAAGTATACTACCAGATTTATTAAATCCAAGCTACCATTACCTTCTACTATTTACACTATTTCAGTTAATAAAGGATTCAACCCAGATCCCCTGAATAAAAGTTAAATATAATCTATACAATTCTGTCTCTAAATTTACTGAAACACGTGCACTCTACTCATGAATGCAAGTCTCGCCAATATATATGTATACGTATATGTTGATTTATCAAACTGTAAAAGCATCAACACTGAAGTGATTGATGCCAGCATTTCAAAAAACAGCATGATGAAAAAATAGCAACCATTACAAAAGGAAATTCTTTCAGTGATACAATCACCAACCCCCCACCACACATTCTGACATAATGTATCTGAATAGTGGTAGTGTTACAGAAAGGGCTTTTCAAAGATAAGGTGCAGGTTATGGTTAGGGTTAGCAGGAATTAGTGAGGTGGCAGGAGGGCTTCTGCCCTCCCTTAGACCACCTTATTCAGTATCATCATTAATCGCATTTGTCCCATTTTCTACATGGGGTCGGGGCGTTGTGTCAACTGCTACCATGTCTCTCTATTCAGTGCTACTCTCCTACCTTTTTCGAATCTCATGCCTGATTGTCACAGGTCTTCTCTCATAAAATCAATCCACCTCTTTGCTAGATGTCCTTGTTTTCTCTTACCTTCTTCTTGTCTGTCCCAAATCTTCTTCACCAAATTGTCTTCTGTTTTCCTACATGTCCCAAACCACTGTAATTTGTTCTCTTTTTTCTTCATTTCTTCATCTGGCGCACAGTGTGCATCCTACCACCCATCTCATATGCTTCATCTCCATCACCTCTAGCCTCCTTAACTGCTCTGCCTTCACTTCCCAGGTTTCGGTAACATACAGCAGTACTGGTCGCATTAATGTTTTGTACACATTATGTTTCAGCTTTTTTGTGATTATTCTGTCATACACTACCAATGACACTCTGTGCAACTAGTTGCAACCCCTTGGATTCTAGCATTGACCTCATCATTCAGAATTCTCTTCTCTTCTCCTCATCCACCTCTCTCAGATACTTGAAGCTGTTAACATGTTCCACTATTTTGTCTTCTAGCTCAATTATCAGCTTCTTCTGATTTCCCCCATTTGTTACCATTACCACTGTCTTATCTGTGCTTAGTTTCATCCCATGTGCCTTCACTTTTGCATTCCATTGCTCTATCCATTGCAGAAGTTCTTGCTCAGAGTCTGCCTGTAATGCCACATCATCTGAATACAACAGCTTTGTTGATCTCTCCCCTTCAACCTGTTTGCTAATGTAGTCCATCACCAGTATGAACAGCAGTGGGCTCAGAGCTGAACCCTGATGTACACCCACTCCCACTGGAAACCCCTCTGTGAAACTAAACACTGTTAGTAGTTGAGTTATTGGGTCCTGTACATAGCGTGCACTAATTTTACCAATGTTTCTGGGGCTTTGAACCACCTCAGGACTGCCCAAATCATCTTTTTTGGGGCCTTTACAATGCTTTCTCCAAGTCCAAGAATTTCCAGTTGGACCCTTTCCTCATTTCTAGCTTAATCTCAAGTATGGTCTCACTACAAACATCGGGTCAGTTGTGCTGCATCCTGATCTGAATCCGAACTGCTCATCTCCTACCTTACTTTCTATTACTCTGTGTATCTGTTTACCAATCACCCTCTCCAGACCTTTCATGCAATGTGAGAGGAGTCTGATAGCTCTGTACTGCCCACAGTTGTGGATGACCCCTTTGTTCTTGTACACTGACATGAATATGCTTATTCTCCAGTCATCTGGGATGCGCCTTTCTCTCCACACTACTATGAGCACCCTCAGGAGCCATTTCTCCCCTATCTCAACCAGCATCTTTACCATATCTGCTGTGGCCTCATCTGAGCATGCTGCTTTCCCTGACGTTATTTTCCTCAGTGCTGTTCTTGCTTCTTCTAGGGTGGGCTCCTCCTCTTCTCTCATCGTAGGCTGTGTTTGGGGCAGTACAGCTTCTGTGGGATTTTCTTCATTCAGAAGCTGCCGGAAATACTTCTTCCATTTGCCCTTGATGTTATGTGGACTGGTGAGCAGGTTGTTGCTGGCATCTCTTATGAAGGGTGTCTGAGTATATTCTTTATCTTTCTGTCTTTACCTTGTAATCTGATATAGTTTCTTTGTGCCAACTACTGACTTACATTCCGGAAGCTGGTAGAGTGCCTCTGATGCTGTGTTCCCACCTACTGACTTACATTCCCGAAGCTGGTAGAGTGCCACTGATGCTGTGTTCCCACCTACAGACTTACATTCCGGAAGCTGGTAGAGTGCCTCTGATGCTGTGCTCCCACCTACTGACTTACATTCTGGAAGCTGGTAGAGTGCCTCTGATGCTGTGTCCCACCTACTGACTTACATTCCGGAAGCTGGTAGAGTGCCTCTGATGCTGTGCTCCCACCTACTGACTTACATTCCAGAAGCTGGTATAGTGCCTCTGATGCTGTGTCCCACCTACTGACTTAAATTCCGGAAGCTGGTAGAGTGCCTCTGATGCTGTGTTCCCACCTACTGACTTACATTCCGGAAGCTGGTAGAGTGCCTCTGATGCTGTGTCCCACCTACTGACTTACATTCCGGAAGCTGGTAGAGTGCCTCTGATGCTGCGTTCCCACCTACTGACTTACATTCCAGAAGCTGGTAGAGTGCCTCTGATGCTGTGTCCCACCTACTGACTTACATTCCGGAAGCTGGTAGAGTGCCTCTGATGCTGTGTTCCCACCTACTGACTTACATTCCGGAAGCTGGTAGAGTGCCACTGATGCTGTGTCCTTTGCTACTGCAACTGCTTTATTAATCTTTTTGTTAGCCAACCAGTATTCCTTCCTAGCCTGGTCCATCTTTTCTATCTTTCACTTTTACCTGTGCTCTTTCGTTCTTTTGATGACTTTCTGGACTTCTGCATTCCACCACCAGCTTTCCTTATGTCCCCTGTTTCCATACCTGGCTTGACCACATATCTGTTCTGTAGTCCTCACACATGCTGCTTTGTGGTGCTGCCATTCTTCTTCAAGTCCACCTATTTCCTCTTCTTCTTGAGGTACTACAGCCCTGAGTAATTCCCTGAACTGTTGCTCTTTCTCTACAGTCAGCTTCGAGGTCTTCAGCCTGATCTCTGTTGACCTTAGAACCTTCTCTGTCAATTGTTGCAGCTGATTGTGACAACCAGTGATTTATGCTGTAGGCTGACTGTTTCACTGGGAATGACTTTGCATTCGCTGATTCTACCCCTTTTCTTACAAAGAGAATGTCTACCTGAGTTGCATGTTGTCCACTCTTGTATGTGATCCTGTGACTGCCTCTCATGCTGAACCATCTGCTGGCTACTATTAAGCCATTTGATAGAAGTCTGGAATGGTCTCTCCTTCTTTATTCCTGTTGCTCCACCCATGTAGACCCAGGCAGTCCACATATCCTGTTCTGTCTGCCCCGATATGTACATTCAGGTCACAGAATATCAACACTAATTCATGTTGTCCTTTTTTATCTAGTAGGTCCTGCAACTGCTGTCTGATTGCACTCCTGTCCTCACTATCACAGCCCTGCTGTGGGGCATAGGCTGAGATTATGAACACTGCCCTATTGTTGCACTGTAGTGTAATTGTAAGACCCTGTCAGTAATTCTAATTACATCTCTTGATGTCTTCTGAAGCCCTCACCACAATTTCCCACATCGTTTCTAGCCTGTCCTCCTCCTGAGTAGTAGACTCTGGATTCCATGCCAAGTGGCTTTGCTGTGCTGCCTTCTATCCTGTCTCCTGGGTACATAGGATGTCCAGCCTCTTCCTTACCATCATGTCATCCACTTCCAAGCTGCATCCTGTCAGTGAACCTACATTGAGTGTAGCAATTCTTAGTTCATGTTTGGCAAGTTGATTGGTTTTATGTCCAGCTTTTGCTCAACAGAGATATCCCAGGTTACCCAAGCTGGGCAACTGGATACTGGCCAGCCAGTAGCTTAATGACTCAGGGCTGATAGCATTATGGCAGGCACACATTTGTCAACAGGGGCACATACACCCCTTTCTACCATTATCATGGGCCCCTGGCATAGGTTAGATTAGGCCAAGTTCTGAACCCACTTATCACAAGCAAATACCAATACCTATTTGCTGACATTAGTCAACATGACTGAATCACCTGGAGCCAATTTATTACAGTGTTGAGTGTTATTAAATTACAGGCAATTGTTGCTTTTATAAAGTTTTATCATTAAGATGCTTAATTCTGCTGCAGTTTGGTTTGCTTGTGTATACATTTGTTTGGTTCTGTGAACTGCACTTTTGTAAGTGGCTAGTCCTGTCATGGTGTGCAGTCTATGATCTGTATTCTCTTATCTTTGAGAAAACTGTACACCATATTAGATGCCCAAAGCAGCTGGCCTATACAACTCTTTCCCACATAGGGCATCATCTAGAGTTTGTACTGCTGCCCACAGCTCCATTCTTGGGTGAGTTTGAGATGGAAATCCTCAATATGTTTTCTGGAGAGGTGGGAAAAAGCCCACAGAGACACAGGGAGAACAAGCAAACTCCAAGCAGGCATTGTCTGGAGGTCAGAATCGAACCTTGCACCATATGCATGGGAGATGAAGACCTTAACCATAATGGCAACTGGTATCTAACCCTAGCCATTCACCTTATGTTTGAAAATCTTTGCGTTACTCTAACACTATACAAGGCATCTCTGAGACAGATGCACTAAACTAGATTAATTTGCTTACTCAACCCCTAATTTAATCCTAACCCACCTACACTCACACTCCCTAATGCCAAAGGCTTCAGACAAGTTTTCACATTAGTTTCCCACAGCCACACTTACCCTGCCTGCATGCATTTAATGTTCTGTTGATCCAAATCCTTATATTTTGTTAACTGCTCCAGTCATTGGCACTTCACAGTCATTCATTCAGGCAATGAGCAGCTGATTCAGTGGAGTGAATGACAGCCATATGTACTGACGATATACAACCTGCTTATAGGACAGAATAACAGCCATATGTACTGACCATATACAACTTGCTTATATGACAGAGTGACAGCTATATGTACTGGCCATATATAACCTGCTTATAGGACAGAATGACAGCCATATGCACTGACCATATACAACCTGCTTATAGGACAGAATAACAGCCATATGTACTGACCATATACAACTTGCTTATAGGACAAAATGACAGCCATATGCACTGACCATATACAACCCACTTTTAGGACAGAATGACAGTCATATGTACTGACCATATATGACCTTCTTACAGGACAGAATGACAGTCATACGCACTGACCATATACAAGCCACTTTTAGGACAGAATGACAGTCATATGTACTGACCATATATAACCCTCTTATAGGACATGTGAACACCTTTCACTAGAATGTTACTTTTCTCATCTCTTGTAATATCTCTTTCCATGGACCTAAACTGTCTGTATGTCTGTCTACTGCACAACTTATTCTTAAATAATTGTTCCCATCAAAACTTTTACTGTTTTACATAAATTTCAACCTTACATTTAATATATGCTTTTTTACTTCTATAACCACGTGTCTCAGTCGTTACTTTTGACTACTGCTGAATCATTTGCATAACATGAATAATACATTTACATCTTATTTTCTCATGTTTCTATCTCCTGCTTAAACAATTCTACATTATGGCATTCATGACTGGTACTAAACTACTTTTGCTTAATGGATATCTATGTCTTCCTGCATTCTTTACTTTTATCCTTTCGTCCCAGCCAAACACGTTAAACACACGCATTCTCATACACTCATTTTAAAACATTATTGTTTGACCTAGGCCACATCTGCTTAATATGGTGCCAGTCTGAGCATACAATAAATTATCAAAAGCTTTTGCCACATCACATGACACTACCCTTCCTTCCTTTCCCAAACAATGCTATAACTTCTTTTATTACCATCTCGTCTTCTTGGGTACCTTGTACCCAGCCACCCCCACTACAGCACTTTTGTCCTCATCTCCTGAAATCTTCTTATATTCTCTTATAACATGTACTATCCAATGTAACTGGCCTCCAATTTCTATCAATTTTTGTCAATGTTTTTCCAAATAAATTACCCCTTCATATATACGTGTTCTTTATACCCACAGACCATTTCTGGTTTCCACATTCTTTTCTTCTTCTGTGTTCCTTTTAAAATTATATCCTAATCCAAACAGACCTGGAGTTAATTTTTCATTTACTTTTCATAGCACCATATCCACTTTTTCCCTTATCTGCTGCTAATCTGCTTTTTTTATTTAACATTGTTCATTAATCTCTTTAACTACTTTATTCACCCCCTCTATGTATCTTGTAACAACCTTTATTAATTCCTCCCTACTTACATTTAACGTTCTCTTTTTCATTCTCCGCCTGTATTAACCTACCTTATTCATGCTTTACTTCCTTGCCCAAAAAGGCACAGCCTCTTCCTGTTCAAAAAGGGTCTGCCTATGTACCACATTTGTACCCTTTATTATTTTCATACAGTTTCTTTCTTGAGTCCTCTCTTTTTCCAGCAAGTCCACATATTTCTGCAATATCACATTCCTGTGTTCTTGCCTTTCTAATTCTGAAAGTGTTTTCTGACATTTTTCTTTAAAGCTTGCCTTCCAGTGTGCACATGACCTGTAACACTTTTAACGAGTTATGCTCATTCCATACTGCATTTGCTTCAGTTTTTAATATTAAACTCAATGACTTTCCATCAACCTTTTAATTCCTTTTCCTTCATTGACTAGCACTCATAATATCATATGATGCAAATAATTTGGCACTTTTCTACCGATTTCTACTTTCATTATCGTCCGATAAAAATGTCTTTCCCCGAGATACCCACACAGGTTTAACCTGACATCTCTTACTTGTTATATCCAGCGTCACTTTACCAGTTTCCTTAAGTTACGATTCATCTCCTGCAAGTATATTTATAACTGCACATTCCTTCAAACAGAATCTTCTTACATTTGTATACATGCATATCGATCTTAATGTTTTAAAGTGATTCTCACATCATGTATAAAGCACAGCTGTGTGTATACAACCTAACATAACAGTAGATGTTCTAATAGATCAGTGTAGTAGCTAAAACTATATGGCTCCTAGCCCATTTCAACCAGCCAGATTCCAACAGCTACAGGTGCCTTCCACATGCGCCAATTCTCAGGAGCTAAATAAAAAAGACAGAGCATGGGAAGTTTCAGAGCATTTATTTATTTACTTTATTTTTGCCCAGGAAGAGAGGAAGAGGCCTGAGTGGCTATTAAACAAAGAAAATAGTAACGACACAAAGTCCAGGATCCCCCCCCCCCGTGGTTGGGGTGGGGACGAACTGGTCTGCATAGTTTACATTGACTTTAGTAACAACACAAAGTCCAGGATTTCCCCCCTTGGTTGGGGTGGGGATGAGCTGGTCTGCATAGTTTGAATTGACTCTAGTAACAACACAAAGTCCAGGATTTCCCCCCTTGCTTGGGGTGGGGACGAACTGGTCTGCATACTTTGCATTGACTCTAGTAACAACACAAAGTCCAGGACCCCCCCCCCCATTGGTTGGGGTGGGGACGAGCTGGTCTGCATAGTTTGCACTGACTCTAGTAACAACACAAAGTCCAGGATTTCCCCCCTTGCTTGGGGTGGGGACAAACTGGTCTGCATACTTTGCATTGACTCTAGTAACAACACAAAGTCCAGGATCCCCCCCCCCTTGGTTGGGGTGTGGACGAGCTGGTCTGCATAGTTTGCATTGACTCTAGTAACAACACAAAGTCCAGGATCCCCCCCCTTGGTTGGGGTGGGTACGAGCTGGTCTGCATAGTTTGCATTGACTCTAGTAACAACACAAAGTCCAGGATTTCCCCCCTTGGTTGGGGTGGGGACGAACTGGTCTGCATAGTTTGCATTGACTCTAGTAACAACACAAAGTCCAGGATTTCCCCCCCTTGGTTGGGGTGGGGACGAGCTGGTCTGCATAGTTTGCATTGACTCTAGTAACGACACAAAGTCCAGGATTTCCCCCCCTTGGTTGGGATGGGGACGAACTGGTCTGCATAGTTTGCATTGACTCTAGTAATGACACAAAGTCCAGGATTCCCCCCCTTGGTTGGGGTGGGGACGAGCTGGTCTGCATAGTTTGCATTGACTCTAGTAACAACACAAAGTCCAGGATCTCCCCCCCTTGGTTGGGGTGGGGACGAACTGGTTTGCATAGTTTGCATTGACTCTAGTAACAACACAAAGTCCAGGATTTCCCCCCCTTGGTTGGGGTGGGGACAAACTGGTCTGCATAGTTTGCATTGACTCTAGTAACAACACAAAGTCCAGGATTTCCCCCCTTGGTTGGGGTGGGGACGAACTGCTCTGTATAGTTTGCATTGACTCTAGTAACAACAAAAAGTCCAGGATTCCCCCCCCCCCCTTGGTTGGGGTGGGGACGAACTGCTCTGCATAGTTTGCATTGACTCTAGTAACAACAAAAAGTCCAGGATTTCCCCCCCTTGGTTGGGGTGGGGACGAACTGGTCTGCATAGTTTGCATTGACTCTAGTAACGACACAAAGTCCAGGAATCCCCCCCTTGGTTGGGGTGGGGACGAGCTGGTCTGCATAGTTTGCATTGACTCTAGTAACAACACAAAGTCCAGGATCTCCCCCCCTTGGTTGGGGTGGGGACGAACTGCTCTGAATAGTTTGCATTGACTCTAGTAACAACACAAAGTCCAGGATTTCCCCCCCCTTGGTTGGGGTGGGGACAAACTGGTCTGCATAGTTTGCATTGACTCTAGTAACAACACAAAGTCCAGGATTTCCCCCCTTGGTTGGGGTGGGGACGAACTGCTCTGCATAGTTTGCATTGACTCTAGTAACAACAAAAAGTCCAGGATTTCCCCCCCTTGGTTGGGGTGGGGACGAACTGGTCTGCATAGTTTGTATTGACTGTACTAACAACACAAAGTCCAGGATTTCCCCCCCTTGGTTGGGGTGGGGACGAACTGCTCTGCATAGTTTGCATTGACTCTAGTAACAACACAAAGTCCAGGATTTCTCCCCCTTGGTTGGGGTGGGGACGAACTGGTCTGCATAGTTTGCATTGACTCAGTCAAGAACTCTACTTCCATACATGCTAGAGGACGTATACATCTCCTAGTTAATGAAAAGGTTATTGAAGTCCGCTAGGATCATGATGGCTGGCTTAATACTTGGGTATGCCATACTAGTCAGGTAAGAGTTGTGGCCTGAGGGGGTCCTAAAGTTAGCCATGATGGGCTAAGGGACCTTGTCAATGTTAAGCTGCAAGTAGAAGAGTTCCAGATCATTATCTCATCTAACCAGCATGGAGCTGAAGTGTATTTATTTTTTTTTTGTTTTACAAATATGGAGACACCACTGCCTTTATTGTCTGCATCTAGTGTGGTGACCTGACCTTAGAGTAGGCATTGAAACCCTTCACTGATGGGGTGCTCTCAATGGTCTTGAATCAGGTCTCTGTGATGATGTGTGTATCAATGTTTTCAAGGGTTGGAAGTGGAGTTTTATGGCTCCTAGTGTTGAGCTGCAATAAGTTTATGTAATTGGGATTCTGTTTTATGTTGTAATCTATTGAGGACTGATGTTTCCTAAAAAAGGCACTATGGGGTGGACAAGGTTTTAAACAATATATAAAAACCTTTATGGGATAGGTGCAGGCCATCACTAGCAAAGCAGTTAGGACTATCTACCATCTCCTCCCAAGATGATGTGTGTGTATGTGTGTGTGTGTGTCTATATATCTATATATATATATATATATAGTGTGTGTGTTTTTATATATATATATATATATATATATATATATATATATATATATATATATGTATGTGTGTGTGGCAGTGTTAAAGATGTTAAGATTTGCACTGGGTATGACTAGGATGGACAGGATTAGGAATCAGTATATTAGAGGATCAGCTCAGGTTGGACAGTTTGGAGACAAAGCAAGAGAGGCAAGATTATGTTAGTTTGGACATGTGCTGAGGAGGGATGCTGGGTATATTGGGAAAAGGATGCTAAGGATGGAGCTGCCAGGTAAGAGGAAAAGAGGAAGGCCTAAGATAAGGTTTATGGATGTGGTGAGAGAGGACATGCAGGCGGCTGGTGTGAAAGAGCAAGATGCAGAGGACAGGAAGAAATGGAAACAGGTGATCTGCTGTGGCGACCCCTAATGGGAACAGCCGAAAGAAGATGATGATGATGATGATATATATATATATACGGAAATTGCTGAGTGCACAACACTGAAAATGAGAAGAATGAACTAACTGTATTTTGAATGGAGATCAGGGTACAATCAGGATCAGGAAATCTATCCTTATCCTCAATGTAGTGCGATCTTGGAGTTGGTATATATAACTTGCAGGTATAAGAAATTATTTTTTATGTTTTTGCAGGGGGGAAAGCCCCCCCCCCCCCGAGCCCCCACACCCCCTGCAAATTAAATATACCAACTCTAAGATCACACTACAGTGAGAATAAGGGCAGATTTCCCGATCCTGACTATACCACAATCTCCATTCAAAATATACAGCTAGTTTGATCTTCTAATTTCTGGTGTTGTGCACTCTTGGTTTTCTAAACTTTCACTGTTGTCATCTCAATGATTTCTCTTTCGGTGTTGTGGTAATTCGATACCCTAAAGTAGATCCATGTGTGTGTGTGTATATATATATATATATATATATATATATATATATATATATATATATTTTTTTTTTGGGATCCCCTTTGAATGATACTGGAAGCTAAGCCAATTGTTGACGCCAATAATCTTTTCTTTGCATTACAGCATCATTCATAGTGATGGTAAAATGCTCCTCAGGGCTAGATTCATACCAGCATTGGACACATATTACAAAAGCTCCATCATGTCTCTCTTCATACAGTCCAGGGAGGTATGACTCAAGTCATTTACACCCACATGTGCTATGACTGTCATTTGTGTATTTGTACAAGGCTGTGAGTGCTTGTGTGTTGTGGCGAATACTGGCAACTGATAGGCAACTAACAGTGACCCAATCTTTGCACAGCCTGGTGAGTGGTGCATGTATGTGTCTCACTATGGAGTCACCCATGACGAGAATGCTAGAGTGTGTGGAGGTTTGCCTTATGGGCTTTTGAACTCAGGCACTATGTTTCAAGAGGGGTGCTGCATGTTTTTGAGGTTGCTGAGGGTACCTGTGTCTTAGGTTACATTTAGAATGCTTTTGTGGTTCAGGTAGGTTACTTTTAAGAACTTTAGCAAATGTAGATCTATGTGTTTGGTGTGATCTTTGGGCAATAGGTTTTGTGTGGTAAGGACAACCTGATTGTCACATGCAGTGTCTTCATGTGAGAATTTTGCTTGTAACAGCATTAACTTCATTTCTATCATACACTGTCTGAAGTCTGTTTAAGTAATAAGTAGCTGTCAGTAAACATTAGACAATTGCTACATTGTCACAGGATGCCCATTTCAACCAAACTGGTTACAGAGACTGTTGGAAAGTGCAAATCAATGGTTGCAGGTGCTTACTAGTGTGGGCTGAATGGGATAGTGCCTATGAGGTTTAGAGTGATTACAATTACTGGAGCAATACCTGTCTGGTAGTAGAGACAGTGCTGGTCTCAACACAGCTGCATGCAGCTAGGAATCAATTATCTTTAGCTCTTTTACTCACCTGAAGCAAAAGGGTAACATTAATCCCAAAATGAATAGTAATAGTAACCCTGATGTTGCTGGTTTTACTAAACTTGCTACTTGTGGTAGTTATCTTGGGTAGAACCTACAGCAGTTGGACACAACAGACAGCCACGATACACAATGGGCCAGAAGAGGTTCTCAGCATAACTGCAACCAAACCAGTGAAGTCCCACACACACACAGACACACTGCCCAATCAGAGACCAGGGAATCAATGCCCATCTGCTCTTTCTCTCACAAGAAGCAGAATTAATCCCAATATGGCTTCTAAGAATTAATTTTCAGGCTTTCCAGTGATTGGTAATCTCTCTAAAGGCTAGGAAATACTGTCCCTGTGTACCTCCTGTCATTAGGAGCAAAACAGAAACACTATCCTAAGTGGATTCCTGAGAAGCAGTTTCCAACTTTCCAGTTATTGGTAACTCAGTCCCAGAAGTTACATTGTTTAAAAGTAAGATGGAAAAAAAAACAAACGATTAATACTGTGGCTTTTGCAGTGTGCACTAAGTGAGTGGGATGGTATGAAACAGGGCCTAACTGAAGCATTAAGAGTCTAAGGGATGGCCTTTCCAGTTAGATCTTTCAGTGCCCAGCAGAACAAGCATATGAGATGAAACTGGGTGGAGCTTCCAAAGTCCGACTGATACTAGGGATGGGCAGATCAAACTCCACCCACATCCACTGCAGTCACACACCAGCTGTAGTCTCATAGCACTTGCAGTTAAAGACTGCAGCTAAATAAGAAATACTATTTCTCGGCTCCTTTAATTTCCTAAATTTAATTCCTTTTCAACCAGTGAATGCAAAAGGGATTTTTTTCTAATTGACCCAAGCTAAGAAGTTTTAAAACTAGAAGAAAAAACTTATGGTAAAACAAAGTTTAAAATAAAACAAGCTAATATAATAATAGCAAAAAAGTAGTGTCATAGTACTTGCAGCTTAACACGCTGATCTGGTACCCCACCCCCCCCTGTTTATTCACCAAATGACTGTGACATAGTCTGGGCACACCTACAGAGGTCTTTGGGACCAGAGATGATTCAAGGCCTTCAGTGCATAACTGCCATCATCCCTCTGATATTTATGTGCTTCTGTCAGGTTACAAGATCCTATCCCAGAGAGGTTGTATTTTGACCCCTTCTGAAACCACTTCCCACAACATATCCTAAACATCTACGGTGACTGACTGGAGTGTGTGTGTGTGTGTGTGTGGGGGGGGGGGGGCGTGAGAATCATCAACGTCATGTACCCCAGAATCCTGAGAAACTCCCCTGCTGTTATTCTGATGAGATCCAGTATGTGGACAAAAGCACTTATCATGACCAAAGTTTTCTTGGCGACCATGTCTACTTGAGTTTTGTGTTTTAAAACAAATGTTTTCTTCTGAAGTTTTGGACTGCTGTTAACTGCTATGAATCTTCAGTATTTAAGGGATTGTTTTGATTGTACAACAACCAAAGAAGTGAAGGCTGCTTGTTGCTTGCACACTGGGGGTCAGCCGTTCTCCTTGCATTTCTGTTTCAAATTTATCAGGAAGATTTTGTAATGAAGTCAAGCAGATCTCCTCAAAACTGATCCAGAAGCTGCAGCTCTTGAAGAAAAAAATCAGCATCTTCATCGGCACACTTTAAAATATGCTTAATCACATGAGAAACAGCTGTGACAGAAACATTTAATGAATTCTTTATCTCAGAAGAATGAAGGCTAGCCATTTACTTCTACCTGTTCTTAAAAGGCAATAAAATCATGACTGTGACTGTTTAAAATTCTGAAAGCTAAAGTACCAGAATAATACATTTTCTTCCCAATTTATCAATTGCTATCCCATCTTCATCAAAGGGAATGGGGTTGTAACCTGGTTTGCTGAAGTAGAGTTGGGTAGAGAAATAACTGCTGGATCTGCTATAGTGTTAGAAAAGAGTTACTTGTGCACATGAGGTACCTTTCATAACTTGCCAGACGTCCTGTGGGCAGGAGGCTGACCAACTGATAAAGAGGCAGCAGTAAGAAAAAAATCGAAGGCATGTACGACAGGTGTGATAACTGCAGCTTTTTGGCATCTCTAACTTCATAATTCATCTTCGTGCCATGGGAACATCATTCTAGTCCCAGTGAAGAATGTTTTTGATCTTAGACAAATTGTCAGAAAAAGAAATCTCTTCAGCAGGATTATATAAATACTATCCTTAGAATCAGAGAACTCCTAGAATTTCATGAAGTACAACCCTGCCCCTGAAATGTCCACTCTTCTGTCTGAAATTCCCAATCAGAAGACTTTGGCATAATAGTTACGGTGCTCACCTCATAGACACAACACAGAGGGTTTGATTCTTACCTTTGGGTTGGGAAATTTAGTTTTGTTAAAATGGCCCACAAGGGTATCCTGTGAAGTATTTTTCTTTTATTGCCTGAAGAAGGAGTGTGCAAATAAAAAACATTAAGAAATTCCTTGAGAAATCCAAGCAAGTCTGCCCTGTCCATAGAAAGAGAAACAGGAGAAAGTGTTTCTAAGCAAGCAGACATTCCTTGATAACACACTGACTCATATTAGGCACACTGGTTCAGGTTCCACCTGCCCTTTCCGGTCAGGTAAAGACCTTTACTTGTCCATTCCCTTGTCCAGCAAGGACATCCCTACAACTGGAGAACATGGCTATCCCATTGCTCTTTGCTTGCTGAAACAGCTATACCAAAAGGGACTGAGAACAAATATAAGAATTCGAGGAACAAATGGCCACAGCAGAGAGTTAACCACTAGCAGCTGAGCAGAATAGGAAGTGGCCTGACACCTGAAGACTCATCTGAACCTTTCTTTTGTATACAGAACTACCACAGAGACTGCAGGTCACTCCATAGGTAAGCACAGGAAAAAGACTTTGAAAGCAGGGAATGGAGCCTCAATCAGCTGGTCACTTATAAGGTAGAAAACAAAACAACTGACAGTCCCCCACAAGCACAGCATCCTGCCTCAAACAAAAAAAAGTTTACAACTTAAGTAAAATTTCTGACAAAAATAAAACTTTCCTCACAGAAAATGTATATATGCATTTACATTAACTCCATTAGAAAATAAATGATACCCCATACAGACAGGTTCCTAGCTTAGCTTAATCACTTTCATGTAAAACACATTTTCCTCGGATTAAAAGTTAATAGAAAGCTTTCCAAAATGGGGACTTATCTGCACATCTCTTAGAAATCTATAGGCGACAGTTTTATGGAGCCCACAGAAACCCCGTAGGCAGCATAAAAACTCTGAAGCTTTTCACGTGCCAACTGTCTTTTTATGGAGCAATGCATGAGCTGCTGACAGGTGGATAACATGGAGCTCTGCATGAGCTGGTGACAGGTGGATTGCATGGAGCTCTGCATGAGCTGGTGACAGGTGGATAACATGGAGCTCTGCATGAGCTGGTGACAGGTGAATTGCATGGAGCTCTGCATGAGCTGCTGACAGGTGGATTGCATTGAGCTCTGCATGAGCTGCTGACAGGTGGATTGCTTGGAGCTCTGCATGAGCTACTGACAGATTGCATGGAGCTCTGCATGAGCTGCTGACAAGTGAATTTCATGGAGTTCTGCATGAGCTGCTGACAGGTGGATTGCATGGAGCTATGCATGAGCTGCTGACAGGTGAATTTCATGGAGTTCTGCATGAGCTGCTGACAGGTGAATTGCATGGAGCTCTGCATGAGCTGCTGACAGGTGGATTGTGTGGAGCTCTGCATGAGGTGCTGACAGATGGATTGGATTGAGCTCTGCATGAGCTGCTGACAGGTGGACTGCATGGAGCTCTGCATAAGCTGGTGACAGGTAGATTGCATGCAGCTCTGCATGAGCTGCTGACAGGTGGATTGCATGGAGCTCTGCATGAGCTGCTGGCAGGTGGATAGCATGGAGCTCTGCATGAGATGCTGAAAGGTGAATTGCATGGAAGGCCTAATCAGCTTTTGGAAGCTGACTGGCTGCAGTGGGGTTAAGACCCATATAAGTTAGTCTACTGCAAGAGTAAACCATGTTTCAAAATCTGTCATAGCACCAACTATTACAGTCCCATCCAAAAAATATCACAGCTACTTTTTTTAAACATTACTACTCTAAAACACATATTGCGATTAAAATTTCATACCACGTCTTTACCACATAAATCACAAAACATTCTTTCCTTTTCTGTCTAGTATCTGAAACATAATATCTGGAGCCATTTAACCACACCATCTATTTACTAACATTTGCTTTACATCATTTATAACACTGTTAACTGAAAAATATTAACATTAACCTTTTCCCGTCTTTGCATCTTTTGCCTTCACATTTTTAAAAATGCTCTTCCTGTCTCCTACTCTCTCCCATTCAGACCTTATCCCTTCTTTTTACAAACCAGTTTCTTACTTCTCTTCCTCTATATCAGTTTCTAAAGCAGCAAATTTATTCTCTAAGATTATTACACCTCTTAATCCATGTTAACACTAATTAAATGTTCATGACATAGTTCATTTTTATTGTCCATCTGTTGCTCAGCCTCTCATCTTACCGACCTTCATGATTCACAGCATCTCAAACTTTATCTACTCCTATCTTTTTTTTTTGTTCTTCCACTTCCCATTCTCTTTAATGCCAATGTTGTCATCTGTGTTTATACTCTGTCATCCTCAAAAATATTCCCTTCCGTAATGGACAGTAGAATCATAAATGACTTTTCTCCTGTACTTTCTGCACAGTAACTAAATGTATTTTTGACTACCCAAATTCTGTCCTCCCCACATTTTCAGTACAATAACATTTCTGAATGCCCAAATTCATCATATTGACTGCATTTTTTTTGTAATACTGTATTAAATGTGACATGCCCCAACAGGGGGAAAAGCAACTTTGGTTGGCCCCAACATTTTATATTTCCCTTTCTTTCACACATCATGTTTACATTTGAGTAATGCATTTTTTGTTTTACTTTCAACCTACAAAGATGTCCACACCTCCCATGCCCGAGGCCACACTTTCCCATCATAGTATATTTTATCATAAACTTGTTGATACTTTTCTAAAATCAGTTTTATCACTTATTTCCACAGTTCTAAATGGTACAATTTTCATTTTAACTGCATGTTTAATTTCTGAATATATATTTATTCTATGCCATATGAAAGAAATGTATCACATTCATGTATACACTTTTTTCATTTATAAATGTTTTTGATAACAAGAAGTTTAATTTTGCCAAATGAATTAATAAATTCATAGTCTGTAGGGTCAAGTCTGAAGACCATTAAGGAACATGGATTTCCAGATTCCTGGGTCATAAACCAAATCACCATCCCAGCTATCCAGATTCTGTCTAAACATAGCCATGCCTTGTTTCCAAGATGGCTGCACACTGATCAACAACTTAATTGTGTCTCCCCCAGTGAGAAAAGAGAAATGGATAGATAAGGGCCAGTAACTCTGCTTGTTTTAGTAAAAGCCAGTTACTGGCTAGTAAGTACGCTGCCTGGACACCAGCAAAGAAGAAATTTAGAGAGTAGGAAAGAAAATCAATGGAAAAGGTGAAGAGAAAACACTGACTAGGAAGAATCCTACAGTTCATGCTCCAGATTTGGTACAAGAGATGGCTTCCAGTAATTTAGAGACAAAAAATGTTACATGTTCTCAGAACTGATTAAAATAAATGAAACACTGAAGGAGTATATCAACTCAAATAACTAAAGGCTGGAAAAATGGATGAAGCTTTAAACTGCTATTTGGAGAAACCAATAAAACTGCAACAATCAATGACTGAAATGAAGAAAAAGCTGGTTGAATATGAGACTGCTCAAGAACTGTTTCAAAAAAATGGTAGAGTTTGAGGACAAATCACGTAGGGAAAATCTGAGATTTTCTGCTGTACCAGAGAGAAACTGGAAGGAACAAACTATTAATTTTATGAAAGCACAAATAAGTAACTGGATTGGTACTGCACAGCAGGAGTTGTTAATTGAAAGGGTACATCATGTGTATCCTCCAAACCTGGCCGTGAGAAAGCAGCTAAGACCTGTATTAGTAAAGATGCAATTTTACCAGCAGAAAGAGTTGGTCTTGACACAACTTTGGCAAAAGGACAAAGTGCTAAAAATTGGAGATAGTAGAGGGTTTATGGAAAATGATTATTCACTGTACACCAGGCAGAAAATAAATAAATTTATCCCAGCAATCAGGGAATGTCGAGAGGCAGATGTGAGATTCAAGCTGCTATATCCAGCTGTTTTCAGAATATTTTTTTTCCTGGAGGATCAAAATATTTTTTTACAAAGTTATTTTTTGATGCAAAATAGGATGAGGAGGAAATACAAAAGTTTGCTCAACAAAACGCATGTCATTAAACAGAAGGGAACTCTGCTTCTCATTCTTCTGATACTAAAGCTCACAGAAGGCCTTTGCTAGTGAAACGTTTTCCACTGTTTTAAAGGAAAATGCATGAGTGACAGGGAAAGAAAATCACAGTGGCTGACTAGAAGAACAAGAGTCTGTGGTTGAGAGATGGAGATGAAGGGGAGAAGACCAGCAACACTAAAATTATTGAATAAATGTGAAATTATAAAGTATAAATCACATTTTGAAATAGGGCTTTAGAAGAGAAAGTGGAAGAGAAAGACTGGATTTTTGCTGACTTTGTTAAACCTGTTGGGGGTCTGACAAGCATATACCCCACTTCTTATCATTAATGTTTGGAAGAATACTAAAAGAAAAAATGGGGAAGAACAGAAAAAGTAACGGTAAATAAAACAATCTTTGTTCTTAACCATTTCTGTATAAAACATGTCTTTATATAAATTGCATGCTACATAGTAAAGCATTTTGGTGATTTATTCAGGCAAAGCAAGACAACTTGTAAAATAAACGCTCCACAAAACAAACTCATGCATTTTTGATATTCAATGTTTTGTTTCTCAGTAGTTGTGGCATGATATAAGGTTGCTATGGCACCTGTATTTATCTGATGAAGTCTGGGAGGTGCTCGGACGAAAGCATATGAGTTTGTTTTGTGGAGCGTTTATTTTACAAGTTGTCCTGCTTTGCCTGAATAAGTGAGTGTTTTATTACTCCAGTTCCAGTTTTCTGCTTATTTGTTATATTTACTGGAACGGTTGGTGTTTGTGAAAGCATTTTGGTAATTGTTACATATGATAAACAAACTAAAGTAAACAAGTTTTTTTTTTCTTTTTTAGCTTTAAGAAACATAGGCATAACAAAGTAAAGAAAGAGGAAAATCTGGACAAAAGCATTGTTAAGTTAATAGTTTGTAATCTTGGGCAACTGGGGTAGAGGATGGAGTGTAAAAGTCCACTGATTATAATATATAAAAAATTTAAATGCTTCATTTTACTTTTGCAAAGGTGAATGTCTGGATTAATGGCCTTGGCTTAATCTAATGACAAGATTGTATATAAGCAAGTGGATTTTAAAAATGAGAGGCCACAATGTAATAAATAACCTGGGCTTCATTAGCAATGGTGTAGGCTTGACAGAAAGCCTACACGATCATTGAATATGCATGCTGCTCATCATGCTTTCACATTCCAAGCACTGTCTTGTGGCCAGCGACAGTGTTGGTGGCCATGAAACAGTGCTGGAGGCATGAGCACACAATGTAAACAAAAATACCTGCCTGTAGGCAAACGTATTATGCAAGTGTGCATGCATAGCTTATATGAAGTAAAGGCATATGACTTTTAAGCATGTAGATATAGGGGATATGCAACTGGGATAATGTAGAAAGAATACAATGTGAACAGTGCAGGGATAATTAAGAGGGGAGGGTAACTGGAAAAATGTACTCAGTTAATGCATTTAAATGCGATGATGTGGAAAAGACACATTTTTCAGTAGGAAGACATCCATCTTGATGGTAATAAATAATCCTGTTTGCAACTATTTACTCATGTATGTAACTTAAAAAACAACATGCTAACAATAGATGTGAGAGAGACACAATGCAACATTGTAAGAAAGGGGATTAAATGTGATATTAGTGTTGATAACATACCAAGTTGAAATAATAGTTAGCAAGGGCACTGGATACATTAGAAGCCGTGGTGGTACAGTGGTAGCATCGTTGCCTCACAGCAAGAGGTCCTGTTCAATTCTCGGCTGGAATGCCTTCTGTGTGGAGTCTGCATGTCCTCCCCATGGTCGAGTGGCCTCCGAAAGACATGCGTAAATAGGTGTACCTTCGCTGAAGGTTGGGTGTCGGGCTGGCAACTCGGCACCATAAAAATCTACTGCCAATCATTAGTGGACCGGAGTTCTGCTGTGGCGACCCCTAACCGGGAAAAGCAGAAAAGACAAACAACAACAACATGGGCAGTGGATACATTATTAGCCATTTGCATACAGCACAGTTATTAAATATGACATATATAGACAGGGAGTATATGTGTGATAACTAACTGCATTACTATATTCTCCACTCCATCCTGTATAAGGAAGGCATGAGCCATACTGCAGCTGTGTCATGCACACACACTATATATATATATATATATATATATATATATATATATATATATATATATATATATAGGATATGTCATATTGTCAAAAGGAAGATGTGTACCTGTCATTTCTTTAAAACAGTGTTGTTATATGTGTGTTTCTCACATAACACTGCCTGCTACTAGATTACATCACTAGAGGAAAGCAAAGTATATACAGATAATACATTTTATCCAACATAACCTTATGATATCAGCACAGTACATTCTATTAACTTGTACATTGTGGAGTTGAGATGGTAACCACATTGTTGTGAGACAGAGGAAGCATATTTGTAAGAAAGGATGGAAAAATTGCAAGAAGTGGGACTATTAGAGGACTGTTAGCTAATCTTAGGTAGTATTAGTTGGAGTAAATGAAGAGGAGAGAAAGCTGGATGGGAGAGCAGATAGAAAGAGGGACGGGAAAGTGCAGGAGAAGCAATTAGCCAGGAGCAGAGCATGGGCACAGCCAAGAATTGTATAGATGCTGTGGGAAGCTTTGAAAGCTAAAGGAAACTCTTCACACCAGCAGGCCAGAACCAATAGCAGCTTTATTCACATAAACTCACACTGGTTTAGCACTTCTTCCCTACTGAAGGCACTTCTTCTTTATTTTACTGCTATTGGTTCCGACCTGCTGGTGTGAAGAGTTTCCTTTGGATTTAGTACGTGGATTGTGGAGTTTGGAGGTATTTTGTTATTATGTTTTGAAAGCTACTGCATCTGGAATACTTCATGTAGATAGTGGGAGTGAGTTCCACACTTCAGCAACAAAGTGAGAGTATAGGCTTTGTTCTGGTATTTTACAGGTTTCAGACATACTGAGAAGGTTCTTATCTTTGGACCTATGGGCTCTGTTGAGATTGTAAGGTTTGATTATGTTGCTCAGAGCTGCACAGGCTAGGGGTTTATAGATCATGTTGTGTAACATTATGAGCTGGACACAGAGGAGGTGATTGGGGAATTCTAATCAGTTTAGCATTTGTAAAGGCCTACAATGATGTGTGCTGTGTTCTGAGCTGATGACAAACTTTGCCACTTTGTTGTAGCACTGTCTTATTTTGGATCTAATGGAGATCTGTAGGTTAGAAAGAATAGAGGCACTGTATAGGAGGGAGGGAGGGAGAGGCACTGTATAGGAGGGAGGGTAGAAGGAGAGTTTTAGTAAGCGTGATCTTAGCTGATGAGTTCAGGCAGTGTTTGTTTCTGTAGAGGATGTCAAGTTCTGTTTTGTTTTTTTAATTTTGTTGGACATGGAGATCAAACTTTAATTGATCAATAATAACACCTAGCAGTTTAATGTGATGGACTATTTCAAGAATGGTATTGCCAGCTGAGTGTATTTTGAAATAATTTATGTCAATAGAGCAATTTTTTTTGGAAGAAAGAGAAGTTTAGTTGATTTGGGGAAGGGGTAGGAATAGATGACAGTAAGCCAGGATTCAAATGCAGAAAATGTTTGTTGTGTGATGGTAAGACGTTGGGGTAGTGTGGGAGAAGTGCAGATAATGGTGGAATTGTCTGCATACTGTTAGAGTGATCCACTGGAATGGGCAGTGCCTACATCATTTGTAAATATATTGAAGAGCAGAGGTCCAAGGATAGAACCTTGTGGGACTCCAGTGGGATTAAGCAGAAAGGTAGACATATCGTCGACCAATTTACTGCTTGTTTTCAATCGTGTAGGTAACTGTGGAACCACTGTAGGGTGGGTGGGGTAAGGCCTAAGTTAAAGAGCCTGTCCAGGAGTATGGAATGTGAGATGGTGTTGAATGGCTTAGAAAGATCGAGAAATATTGCAGATACAAAGATACCTGAATCTCTAGCTCTGTTTATTTATTTATTTATATTTGTTGACTGGGAGTGTCCGACTGGATGTAGGTCCATTTTCAGTGGAGGCCCGGGGAGAAAAGCACCACAGTTAAAATAAACAGACAGTAGTTACATTGGATTACATAGCGATTAACAATTTACATAGCAATTACTTACACCATATTTACAGATGAAGAACATAGTACATCAATAGACAACTAGAATCTTTATCTGTGAAGTACATAACAGACATTAACAAATGTTAAAATAAGAAGTTCCTGCTGTATAAGTACTAGGCTTATGAGCATCTGAGCTTGCTATAATCAAGGTAGTTAGTGGAGTGGAAAGAAAGGTAGTGGTTGGATGGGGTGGGTGATATTAGAGTGGGAGTTGCAAGGGCATAGCCAGCATGTTTTTAGGTGCGCTTTTAGTAAAGTTTTGAAGTGGGTGCATGATGGTATGGAGGTAATTGTGGGTGGGAGGGAGTTCCATAATTTGGGTATGGTGCAAGAGAATAGTGCTTCACTAGCAGAGTTACTGGCTTTAGTGATCTGTAAGTGATTTTTGTTGCTGGATCTTAGTGGTCTGGTGGTGCAATAGGGTTGGAGTAGATTCTGGAGGGATGGGACATTTAGTGGATGGTTTACTAGTTTGTGGGTGAGTGAGAGTTGATACCATTGAAGGAGGAGAGGGAGTTCAAGCCAGCCCAGTTCAGCAAGTGAGAGACAGTGGTGACTACAATAGGATGCCCCTGTGGCGAATTTGGCAATTTTGTTGTAGCAGGTCTCTAGCTTATTTAGATCACATTGCCTTAGGTTGGTATATATTGGAGAGGCATAAAGTAGGGTGGAGATAAGGTGGGAATTTGCTATTGAAATCTTTGCTGCTTTGGTGAGAAGATGCTTATTTCTGTATAACGGTCATAGTGTTTTGTGGACTTTTTTTATGGTCATGGATATGTGAATGTCAAATTTTAGTTTATTGTCTATTTCCACTCCTAGCAATTTGGTGTGTTCAGTTGGGTATATAGTGGTGTTGTCTTTTGCTGTGATGTTAAAGTGAGAGTTGTTTTGAGTATGTTTGGTGGGTTGGAAGATGAGTAGTTTAGTTTTGTTTGGGTTGAGTATTAATTGGGCATCGGATAACCAAGTTTCAACAGAGGAAAAGGCTTCCTGTGTGACTTTTTGCAGTTTGGGTAGGGACTGGGCTGAGCAGATGATGGTCGAGTCATCTGCGCATTGTATGAGTTGCCATGTGTGGTGGCACAGGCTAGATTATTTGTGAAAACAGAGAAGAGTAGGGGTCCAAGGATGGATCCTTGGGGAACCCCTATGGAGACAAGTAGTTGGGGAGATATGTCATTCTGCCATACAACGGATTGTTGGCAGTCAGACAGGTAACTCTGAAACCAGTTGGTGACTGATTGTGAGAAGGATAGGTTATTGAGGACAGAGATAAGTTGTTTGTGTGGGACCATGTCAAATGCTTTAGATAGGTCTAGGAAAGTAGCAGAGGAGAGATAGAGATAGCCATTATTTGTATGCTGAAGGATAGTGTTAGTAAAGGAGAGTAAGGCAGTGGTGGTGCTATGGTTTGGTCGGAAACCATGCTGAGTATTGGAAAGGAGGTTGTTAGTAAGGAGGTAGTCTGAGACCTGAGAGTGTATGCATCTCTCTAGTATTTTGGAGAGTGGAGAGAGAATAGCTATGGGGCGGTAATTGGTTAGTTCTGTGGAGGGTCCGCCTTTGTGGAGGGGAATTATATGTGATACTTTCCACAGTGTGGTAAAATAACTTTCTGACAGAGATCGGTTAATCAAGATGGATACTGGATAGACCAGAGCATCAGCTGCGATTTGTAGGTATTCACTTGGGAGGTTGTCTGCTGCTAATTTGGTGGGTTTAAGTTTAGTTAAGAGTTTTTTTATGTTGGAGGTAGGTACAGGAGAAAAAGAGAAGGCAGTGGGGAGATTAGTAGTTGAAGGTGTAGGTTGGAGGGGAGGGGGTTGTGTTGTTTAGCTAGTGAGAGTATGGTTTGTGTGAAGTGTGTGTTGAATGAGGTAGCAATATTTTCTGAGGAGTGAGGGATGTTAGGAGGAGGGGTACTGACTTTACCTGGGTGGAGGATGAAGTTTATGAAGGACCAGAATTGTTTGGGGCTGTGTTCGGAGGAGTCTAGGGCAGACTGGTAGTATTGGAATTTGTCTTGTTTTATTAGCTTTTTGACTCTATTGCATAGTTCTAGGAATTTCTGTCTAGTTGAGGGGGTCTTGGTTTTGTGCCAGTGCTCCCAGGCTTTATCCCTGTTTTTTATTTCTGACTTAGTGGTTTTCTGTAGCCACGGGGAGGGTTGTGCTTTGATTCTGGAAAGTCTTATGGGGGCATGGTAATTAAGGATGCTCAGGAAGGTAGTATTAAAAAATTCAACTGCGTCATCAAGACTGAGGTACTTTAGAGGATGCCAGTTACATTCTTTGAGGAATGAGATGAATGTGAGTGGGTTAAAGTTTATTTTTTTACGTATCTGATGGTAGATGACAGGTTTAGCTTGGTATAGGTATTTTTTCAGTAGGAATGTTGGGGAGTGATCACTGAGGCTATCTGATAAGCAGCTTGTTATATATGACTGGGGGATCTTACTGACTAGTATCCAATCCAGGGTAGTGTGCTTGCTGGAGTTTTATTTATCCTGGTTGGCAACTGGACTAGTTGGGTGAAGCCATGAAGGTTTACATGATGGGTTGGATGGTTGCCAGAACAGGATTGCCAGTCAATATTGAAATCACCTAAAATGATAGTTTCTTGGGGAGATGGTGGGTAGACCAGCTGAGGAGGTTTTCTAGTGGAGGGATGTTTTGGCCAGGTGGGAAGTAGCATCCAATTATGTTGATGGTTTTGTTTTGGTTTATTTTGAGGTTGGTATATATTATTTCTTCATTGCCTATTTGTGGAGTTGATGATTTTAAGATCTGGATGTTTAGATGCTGTTTAAATATTATAGCTACACCGCCTCCTTTCTTGTTTAGCCGGTCTACTCTTAGTATGCCATAACCTGTAGGGAGTGTTTGCTCACTGGTAATGTGAGGTTTTAGCCAGGTTTCTGTCAGGATGACTATATCTGGGGAGTACAAGTCTATGGTGGCATGGAGTTCATGGACTTTGTTGGATATACTTCTAATATTTAGGCTTAGTAGAAGGAAGTCATTTGGCTTTCTATTGGCTGTACTATGGGAGAAGTTGTGGTTTCTAGTCTGATTATGAGGATTGGGGTTGGAGATGGTAGGGCCAGGGTTGGGATGGATATCTCTACTTAGGGCTAGTTTTGATATGCATGAGGTTATTAGTTTTCTCAGTTTTTGAATGTGTTTGTTTATAAGGGAAACTTTATGATTGTGCTCTTTGGGTAATAGGTATGGTGGGAGGGTTGCGATGTTAAGTTGTAGGGATGCTTTATGTTTGAGTAATATAGTTGGTAGAATATGTGGGGGGTGCATAGGGATGGTTCTTGAGTTGGTGGGAGGGGAGCTGAGTGAGGGTGAGACATGAGTGGTGGTGTGAGTAGTAGTACAGTGGTAGTGGTGAGTGGGGGAATGATGGAGCTTTGGTAGGATGTAAGATATGCAAGGAGAGTGCATGCTGTGAGCATAGGTAAGGTATGCTGTGGTTGGCTACTGGAAAGATGGGAGGGGTTTGTGAGTGTAATAAAGGTGGGACCACTAGGGGCAGGAGGGAATAGGGGGCGGGGTGGGGAGCGAAGCGGGTACAGACCCTGTTAGTTGCTCTTATGAGGGGGCTGGAAACAATCAGGTAACAGAGTTAATTGATGAATGAACATATGATAGTGACAAGGGTGGTTGTAGTTTTAAAAATGGTGCCTGCCACAGGTAATATTTATTAACTTTGGGATTGTCTTAAGGTAATAAACAGGGAAGGGGGAGGGGAGAACAAGGGTGTGAGCAGGCAGTTCTTTGTACTGCTGCTAATGAGCCAAAGCAAAGACAAGTTAGTGCTTGAGAAACAATCACAATTGACCATGGACTTCTCTGAAACTGTAAGTCATTTCTTAACCATTTTCAGGTGGAAAAACAGGATAACCTTGTATCAGTAGGCTACTGTGGTCTCAGTTTAAATTAACAAACACACAGTATTGATCAGATTATGGATACTATCTACTAACAGAAAGGAATAAGAGAGAAAGTGGAAGATGAGTGTGTGTGTGTGTGGGGGGGGGGGCTGCTTACAAGCCAAAGCAGAGTGCTCTCCAGGGGAAAATGAATATTGGCTCAAACAGATAGACACATACTCAAAGTTAACTTTAGTTGCTTGCAGACAGTTCAGACCCAGACTGCACTTTTCTTATAAGAATGATAAGGGTGGTACCGCAGTTGAATACTTAAGAGTGGTGTTAGTTCTAGAAAAGAAGAGTACAGAGAGGAGTAAGCACTTTGAGATGGTAAAGATATATTATAAAGATTACAAAAAACAAACTGAGCAAATAGCTACTGTATGCAGGAAAATGTCTTGAACCAACTATTAATATAAGCAGATACTGAGACAAATGGAAAAAAATCTGTTAGAAGAAACCTCAAGACAGTTATGCAGTCACAGATAAAAATATATCAAGTAGCACTCTGTCGAGGTTGTCTAATGTGATTCTATCCAGAATTCTATCTATTTATTTATTTATGTGATTCTGTAAAGGACAGGAAGTTAGTGAATGTGCTGTGGCCTGGATGGAAATCATGTTGGGTATGTGTAGGAAGGTTGTTTTGCAGTAAATATTTCATTAGTTGTTGATGAATACATTTTTCTAATATTTTCAAGAAGGGTGATAGAATCGCTATGGGTTGGAAGTTGGTCAACTCAGTGGAGTTTCCCCTTTTGTGAATAGGAATGATGTGGAACATTTTCCAGATGCTTGGCACTAAAGACTCTGAAATAGATCTATTGAGCAAGATGCTGATGGGGTATGCAATGGAGTCGGCAGCTAATTTAAGGTATTCTGGAGGCAGGTTGTCTGCAGAAGTAGAGCAGGGTTTAAGTCTCTACAGAAGTTGTTTTATGAGGCTTGTAGGTATGGGTTGTAAGGAAGAAACTGGCCGAGTTATCACAAAGGGGTTTCAGGCTGCTATGGTGAAGAAGGTTAGAACTAGTGAAGCAGCACTGTTAATGGTAATTGAGGAGGGGCTGGAATTGGGGGTTATAGAGATCAGAGGGGCTGGAGTTGTGGGTTCTAAAGATCTTATCTGTTTATTACCTGGGGATAACACAAATCTATAGGGTAATCTTCTGCCAGGCAAAATACATTACCTAAGTGGAACTGTGCATGTGGGGTGTTGTCATAGACACAACTGTACATGACAGTACACACACACACTGACATTATTTACCCAAAGCGGGATTCAAATCCCCTATCTATCTATTTACACAATATATACAACACACAATTAGCTGTAAGCTTCACAGTAGAAAGTACAGTTGTGTAAAATCTTACCATAACAGTAGATGTCCTTGCCTTCACTGCTACACTATTCTTAACAGATGGGATTCCCTGCCATGGAAGCTTGATGTCTGACCAATCCATCAAAGCCTGCCGAATGTCACCCAAACGCTATTTGCATAGTGTAAGGCACAAAGATAAAATTCAGGCATACCATCTACAGAAATGATCACCTCAGTAGTAACACCAGTTCAAGGAATCCAAGCGGTAACTTGTACATCCAAGAAGGCAAAGGACTGGGGGGGGGTAGAGGGAGGGATTAAATATCGCAGCAGTGAAGGCAAGAACATGTACTGTTATGGTAAGATTTTACACAACTGTAGGATGTCCTTAAATTCACTACTGCAGTATTCTTAACAGATGGGAGAATGTCAAAGTTCAAGATGAAACTTGGGAAGAGGAAGGAGCAGAACAGTCCCCTAAAAAGCCATGAAGAATGGCACTAGCAAAACCAGCCCTAACTCTAGGGATACCATCCAACTTGCAGTGCTTGGTAAGGGATGCACAGAAGTCCAGGTAGCTGCTTCAAGAATAGAATTAGTATCTAAGCCCTTAAAAAGAACCAGAAGAAGCCACAGCTCTAGTAGAATGAGCCTTACTGAAGAAGGAAGACTCTTGTCATGAAAAGTGTTACAAAAGGAAATAACATTAGAAGCCCAAGAAGAATGCTTGGATACAGCTAGTCCCAAAGATCTAGGATGAAAAGAAACAAACAATTGATCAGATTTTCTAATAGCCTTAGTCTTATTCAAATAAACCCTGAGTGGCCTATGCACATTCAATGTATGCAGTACCCTCTCACTGTCATACTGTGGAGAGGGGAAAATGTATGCAGATTGATAGACTGATAAAGAGCTAGCTTATTCACCATCTTAGGGATAAAAAATGATTAGTGTGCAAGGACATCCTGTCCTCATGAAAGATCAAAAAAGGAGGACAAGCCATAAGGTCCTGCCACTCAGTCACCCATCTGGCAGAGGTAAGATCTAACAAGAGAACCTTTCAAGAACAATGTTGCAAGGAAGCTGAAGCAGCAGGCTCAAAAGGAGCCTGAGTCAACCTCTCTAAAATAAAATTAAGATCCCGTGGAGGAGGAACAGGCTTCCTGGGAGGTCTGATATTAAGGACACCTCTGAGAAATTGTATAACCTCAAATCTAGAAGCTAAAGGAGGAGAAAAAGGCAGACAAGCAGCAAAAACTAATAAGTGTGCCTTAATAGGAGAATAGGCCAAACCAGCATTGAGCAACTCACACAAATAAGAGAGAACCAAAGGAACATCCACAATAAGTGGGTCCAGGTTATGAAAGAGACACCAAACTGATTTCCTAGTGGTAGGTTTCCCAGTCTCCTGCAGGACTTGCAGCACATCCTCAGAAAAAAAGTGTCTATGAAGAATCCAAATCCTATCACTCACAGTGTCAGCTGAAGCATGAACAGGTGGAGATGGATGAGAGATCCCTTTTTGTCTGAGTAGCTCCACCCTGTGAGGTAACTTGTAATGATTGCCCCTGGCTAAATGCAGAAGTAGAGGGGACCAATGCTGTCACGGACAGAAGGGAGTCACCAACAAGATTTTGGCAGCATCGTGTTGAATCTTTAGAAATGAGAGCAAGGGAAGGGAATGCATAATGAAACACCCCCTTCCAAGAAAATGAGGGGGTGTCCACATTCCATAACAATGGACCTGGGACTCTGGCACAAAACAGAGAAAGTTGTCTGTTCAGAGGGGAGACAAAAAGATCCACTTGAGGAGTACTCCACTGGTGGATAATGCCCAGACACACATCCCTGTGGAGCATCCATTTGTAGGACTGAGTTAAGGACCTACTCAGAGAGTCTGCCCAGAAAGGATATAAATTGCCTGAAGAGCCATTTGACACTTGACAGCAAGATCCCAAACCAGGACTGGCAAAGAAGATAAGATCTCATTCCTCCCTGTTTGTTGATATACCACATCATTGTGGTATTGTCTGTGAATACCTTGAGAGGCCCTGGAAAGAAGAAAGGATGAAAGGCCTGAAGAGCCAACAGGAGAGCTCTCATCTCTTTGATGTTGATGTGCTCCTTCTGCTGATGAGGTGACCACACCCCCTGTACCACTAGGGAGCCATATGTTGCCCCCAATACCGAGGCATCTGTGAACAATTCCTGAGAGGGAAGGAGAGATGAAAAGGGATCCATAGATTCAGGCAACTACTCAATCCACCAGTGAAGTTCCTGTATTAGACAAGGAAGAAGAGGAACTACAAAGTCTAGAGGACATGCATGTTAAAGCCATACTGATTCCAGAAACCACTGAAACTTTCTCATATGAAGTTTGACCAGAGGGAGCATCACAATTGTGGATTCAATGAAACCCAGAGCTCTCAGAAATGTATCTGCAACTTGCTAGGATTCAGCAAACAGGTGTAGGCATTACCAGTATCACAAAAATGCATGCAGCTGGCAAAAAATGGACTGCAGCAAAGAAGTTCTGTAGATGGTACTTCTGAATGTCACCATTATGCAAGGAGTGTTTGGGTGATGTTTGGCATATCTTAAAGCAATGGTAGGCTTTGGCAGACTGGTCGGACGTCAGGCTTCCACAGCAGGGAATACCATGTGTTAAGAGTACTGCAGCAGTGAATGTAAGGACATCTATGATTTGTAAGGGCACAGTGTGCAATTTTGACATGCTAACCTCATCAATTGGAATGAGAGAAGATGTTTGTTGTAAAATTGGGATAAGAGGATGGGAACATCCTTTCCCATGTTACAATCCCCTGCTGAGTGGAAACTGATACAGCATGACTGTTTGAAAAGCTGTATGTAACTGACATTGAAGCCACACACAAGATCCCCACTGTGACATTTGAACCTCATACATATGTATCTAGTTATACAATGTACAGAACACAGTATTAGCTGCAAATGCCACAGGCCAAGTCTTACTCTTAAGCAGACAGAGTGCACTATTGTCAGGATGAGCTCATCACTGGATTACATGGAAGATATTTATGGTGAAACTGGGATAAGGGGATGATAGAATACTCACCCAGGTTAAGTTTTTCACCTGACTGGAAGCTGATACAGCATGTTGCTTGCTATTCCACACCATCCCCCATTCTGGAATTATAGCTAAACTCACTAAACTAGGTACAAATCCCTACATCCCTACATTTCTTTTTACTGAAAGTATATATTTTTTACTGATCTACTCTCTCTTTTTATTCTGTATATTTCTCTTTCTCTCATACTCTCCTTATATATCCTTCCTATAAAATAATGTGAAATAAGTTTAATTTTTATTCTTTGTGTGAGAATGATGAATCCTATTATGTTATGTTAATATTAAATCCTGTGATGTCTTCCTGTATATTTGCATATTCCCACCTCCTTCTCCTTTTTACCACGCTCATTTTTTGTATATTATGTAACTGTGTTTATCTCTATGTGGAGCTTTTCTCCCCGGGCCTCTACTGAAAATGGAAATATATCCAGTTAGACTAGCCCGGTTAACAAATGTAAAATAAATACAAAATAAATAAACATCACAAGATGGGTTGCCAACTGGCTCACTGACAGAACCCACACTGTAAAAGTTGCAGACTCCAAATCAGACCTCAAAGCAGTGACAAGTGGAGTACCACAGGGTCCGTCCTGGGACCTCTCCTGTTTGGTATCTACTTCTCTGAAGTACAGGCTAACACAGAAGGCCTCTGGCTAATGAAGTTTGCAGATGACTGCAAACTAGGAGCCATAGTCAAGTCCCCAAATGATGTGGACATCCTACAGAAGGGCCTCAGTGAGACAGATGCCTGGTGTCAGAGCCATGGCCTCAAGCTCAATACCAAAAAGTGCAGTGTCATCCCCTTTGGTAAAAACTCTATACCCATGAACTACCACATAGGCAGCAATCTACTTAACACCGAATGTGTGATGAGACACCTTGGGACCCAGGAGGACAGTAGTCTCTCCTTTGATAGTCACATCGCCACAGTAGTCAGGAAGTCCTTCTACATGGCACACCTCATCATAAAAGGGTTCTCATCCAGGAAAAAAGAGGTCATTGTTCCCCTCTACTCGACACTCATTAGAACCATTATAGAGGACAATGCCCCTTTTGGAATGTACCTCACAAGACATCTGCAGCAGCTGGAAAGACCACAGAAGTACCTCACAAGGAGGATTACTGGCCTCAAACAAATGCCCTACACTGACCACTTCAAAAAACTCCAGCTTTACTCCATAGCATATCGCCTACTCTGAGTTGATCTTTGCCTAACATATAAAGCTATGTCAAACCCAGAGCTGCTGGACATGCTACACCTAAAGAAATCCCAATCCCTCCAAGCTACACGCTCTAGGGACCTAAACCTTGTCACCACAATAAACAGGACATGCTGGAGGGATACATTCCTGTCCCAGAGACTTCCCATACTCTGGAGCAGGCTACCCATCTATGTCAAGCAAAGTTCTTCATTAGCACTCTTCAAGAAAAATCTTGATGAGTGGATGGGAAATAGGAAATACACCACAGGGATCACTTCTGTGTCTCTGCTCGACAGTGGCACAGGAAAATAACTTTCTTGGGTGGCGTAAGCCAGGGAACCTTGTTGGCTAGGCTTACGTAGGCCCTTGGGCCGATAGCCTAGTACCTACCTATGAACCTATACGTACTTAATATTGTTACAACACACAGAAGTTTAGAATGGTGAGAATTGAACCTCCTACCTATCTAGTTATACAAGCTAGAGAGCACAGTATTAGTCAAAAATCACCACATGAGAAGCTTGACTCTTTGTGGCATAGTGCACTTTTGGCAGGATGACCTCATCACTGTGTTGCAGAGAGGATGTTTCTGTAAAATGTGGGACAAAGCGTAAAGGGAGCTGAGAACATAGATAAATGTATTCTCCTCATTTGAAGTGGATACTGCATGCTTGACATTAAAGTATTAATTACCTGCCACTATAGCCCTCCCAGACACACAGACACACACACACACACACACACACACACACACACACACACACACACACACACACACACACACACAAGTTCCCCACTGTGAGAACTGGACCTCCTACCCATCTAGTTACAATATCTAAAGAGCGCAGTATTAGGCACAAGTGCCACAAGAGATGTCTGAATTTGATGATGTGAAAAAGCACATTTGTAATTAATAAATCTTGGAACTGCTGGTACTATGTATCACAGGTTGTGGGACAACTGCATATCTATGGACAGGCTAATGTAACAGCACTGTGATTGTCTAATATAATGACATACTTCTCTGCTAAGATTTATATAATGCTGTTCATGTACATTGTGTTACTGTGAGGAACGTACCTGTTTCACAGTATGGGATGCCAATGGCAATCACAGTTGTAAACTACTACATTATCAATCAAGCATTCCTGCCACTTCATTCTGCGATGATTGCACACTTGCCTTGTCTCATGCTTGGACAATGTGCATTGACAAGACAAACAGACCCTTCCTAAATAGGAGAGTACAATGCAGAATAATAGTGATGAATTAAGTGTGACTAGGTTAACCAACATTGCAACACAGCTCCAAGTGTAACCAGTGGAGTGCAGACAAACATTAACAGAGTGACTTTTAAATAAAATTAAGACTGAAGTGAGTCTACATCACTCTGAAATTCATATAACTTGTCAAAATTCAGTCTAGATGTACAGACTTTGTGCAACCTAAATGAATTGTCTTAATTTTTTTTACTCTCTGTGTGAAGTGCATTGTTGCCAGGCTCAGCTGTACTGCTGATGGTACAGTATTAGCTCGTGTGTAATCATACCTTCAGGTGTTGAACTTAGAATGGGAATTAGCAGTAGTCTGTGGAGCTCTCTGCTTACTTTCATGCAAAGAAGCATTATATATGTGCAACCATGTACGAATCTGATGGAATACAGAACAGATACATGTTGTAGTCATGTTTCAGGTGTCATGATTTACACATTCTCATGACATTTGCAGTTAGTCAATCCTTATATGTATGTTAGTGGTGTATTATGAAACACGTGAGGGACCAACCATGTTATTGCTGGTGGAAGCATGACTTATGGGAAAAGCTCTGCATCAGAGATGTATTAGATGACGCACAATTGGTGGAAAGATGTGAACAGTTGGTGACAGGAATACACAGTACATTCACACTAACATTAGTTTGTGTTTCTTTTCTGCACATATTTATATTGTATTATTGTATGTTTGCTTTATCAGCATAATTATTCATGCAAGATCTGTACAAGACAGTGTTTGCAACAGACAGCAAGCACAATAAAACTGCAGGAGGATAACGATGTGTTAAGAAATGGTGTCGCCAAGATTTACACCCACAGGAGTCATACAAATCGCTGAGAAACAGTTTGACATATGTCTGGAATTGAACCTTCAGGGTATTGCAAGAAAAATCAGCAGACGTCAGTATTATCAAAAGGCTCTCTACATTCCCATATAACAGCAGAAAAGGAGAGTGTATGTACACTATGCTTTAGTACCATCATGATAACTGTAAGCTCTCCATTCACCTCTGCAGCTTGTTCTAAAGCAGATTAACCTGACTAAACATACTTCTGTACAGCAGTGTAAAGGGCACCAGAGTAATGTGGCTGAAAGCAAAAACTCACCAGATTTTGCCATAAGCTGTGTACTTCCATTTAGCCACAGTTGCAGCAGGTGGTTGGCAGCAGATATTGTGCAACCACAGAGGAAGAAGACTAATGACATAGAAGGGCAAAGATAAATAGTCAGGGTAAGAATGAGGCAGGGACCAAATAGCTTATGAGAAAAGAAGGATAATGCTGGCTCATTACAACTACACATAAAATAGCATAATAAAAACAGTCACTAAAATTTAGCCAATGTCTAGATTAGAACTGCTGAAAGTATGCCAAAATCTGGCTACAGATATGAGCATTATCTCTTCAGCCCAAACAGTAACTCCAAGTTCACATGCACTAAATAACACAAATAAAGAACAGTGAACACAAAGCAGAGAGGGATAGTGACAGATGAAGATTGGAATAGCAACAGTACTTTTGTAGGACATGTAGGGCCATCTGCATGGTGTGTTGCTCTTCCTTATTTCCTTATTACTCTGTCATGCTCTGTACAATAAAGTGCTTGCTATCGGGAGCAAGAAAGGGTAGGAGGGTGCAACTGACATTAAGGAATAAGCAGGATAAGGGTGTCTGACTAAGTTGCCCTGTTGGGGATGGAATGTTTTTGCAAATGCTTTCTTGCGACACTATTCGAATGGCATGTTAATGAAATTTTGTGAATGAAGAGAAATCCATTTGCAGCTAATTATATGACAGAAATATAAACGGTCATGAAATAATTTGACCTATGGCTGTAATCAGACCCAAGACACTATGCAAAACATCAGCCTACAAACAAGGGAATTGTGCCACATAGGAGCTTCTACTTCATTGTATCCAGCAGCCTAAGAACTCTTGCAGTAACTGTTTCACAGCACCGCCTTTAATCTGCCTTTCCTCTGTATTCCTATACCACAGCTGACTTAAACACATTTGCATGAAAGCAGAGTACTGTGGCTAAAATTAAAATCTTCAGTTTTTGCTATAGGAAGCTGAACTGCATTCACTGTCAGCACAGTGCATTACGACAACCTCAGTGCAAATGCTGAGAACAAAATGTGAAGGCTTTTCCATGGCCCATTTTGGGTCACGTGTTGTGTGATTCTATTTTTTGACCAGATAAAACATGTGAAAAAGGGGTTATGACAGTGGTGAAAAGGGAGAGGCAACATGAGGGTAGGACACAGGAGAATGAATGCAAGAATTTGCAGGATGATGGTGGGAATGCACCACAGTTATCCAGTGTTCACAATATAGATGTACAATTGTACAAAGAATTTCATGACTTTGAAGAGTCACCACACCAGGGATGGTTAACAACAAAAGAAAATTATTGCATAGCTAATTGGACCGAATCAAATATGTCAAGATGACACAGAGGTGAAGTGGAGAGCTATGTATGGGGTGTAATTTCTTTTTGTGACAGGTGGCCATTTTATTTTTTGAAAGAAAGGAATGTTGGGGAAGGGGCTTAGGAATGAGAGGATCAAGTAGGTAGGGTAGGTCAGGGAGCAGGTGAAGCCGCACAGGACATACAAGACAGAGATGGTGATGGAGACAAAATGATGGGGGGGCAGCATGACTGGGGATAGGTAGGCGACCTCATAGATGCAACCACATCCAGCTTTAGAACAGTAAGAATATAATTCTCACTCTCAGAACTGTCATCACTGCTCAGGGGCGTTGACAAGATGGTAAGCAGTTAACAGCACTGTTTTTGAAGTGAAACCTCTTATGAGATGGTGTGAGAGCTCAGAGTGTAACAGAAAAGTGAAATGGACATAAGTGAAACTCCACCCTTAAGAGCAGAGTTTGACTTCTATACATCTTACAGCAAGTAAGCAATCACACATGCGTGCACACACATACACTTACAGTGAAGAGTGAGTGAGAGTAAGTGCCCCCCCCCCAACACACACACACAGACAGAGACAGGACTAAAATTTGTGTCAAAATCAAGGACGTCCCTGAAAATTAGGGACAATTGAGAGGTATGTGGTATACTTAGAATATGCTCAACCAGCAATGCAGTGTTTCTACAGTCCAAAAAGCTGGCTACCAAGTAAGGAAGGTGCAACAAAAACTTTATTTAAACCAAACCACAGAGTGGAAAAACAGATGACTGAATAAAATGGTATATCAGTTTCAAAGCACAAAACAACTTCTTCAGTACAAATCAAACACACTCACACACATCACTTTTGCCTTTGTTGCCTAACATACAACTGTTGCATGACCTACCTTTTTCTAATCTGATTCCGAGGTTGCAGATTTCTGTACCACAGATAACAACTTGCCCCAATACAGTTTGTACTCCTCTTTGTTACTGCTGTTTACTTAATGGGAACAATTTTGTATTCCCTGATACATCTTTGGAAACGAAAGCCACTGCCATCGGATGATCTGAAGTAGTTAACTTCATTTGATCAGCAACCTGTAGGTATTGGATCTGATTCGGATCTGAGCCGGCAGCTTTCCTAGCAAAAATCCAAGCTCCAAGCTCCTCCCCCTACCCATAATGCCCTGCTACCTCCCTCTAAACCTCAGATCTCGTTTGCCGTGGCTTCTTGAAGCATCTTAGAACAAGCTCCATAGCGTTGGGTTTGTGAGTTGTCTAGTTTTTAAGCTTTTTCTCTTAAATTCACCTTTCTGAGTGTGTGTGACATCCCTTCTCTTTAACAAAGGTAGTTTATCTTAGTTATCTTTAGTGTAAATTTAAATCCCCTCCCCCTTCTGTTTGTGTGTGAAGGTGTGTGTGTGTGGGCCTAACCCGGTTAGTATGTCTGAGGCCCCTAAAGCTATTTTTTCAAAATGCTCCGAGTGTGGCCATAAGCTGTCCTCAGCAGATGGCCACACTCGCTGCATTATTTGCCTGGGTGTGGACCATCTCTCTTCAGGATGCACTATCTGTGCAGCCTTCAACCCCAGGGCTTTGAGGGATAGGAGGACTAAGCTAGTCCTCGCAGGCCTTTTGCCACCGGATTCAGCATCGTCCCCCTCCCCCTCTGTGGCGTCAGCCACGGCCGCGGCTGCCCCACCGACAGCTCCCGCTCCCCTGGCCAGGATTCAAACTCCCACTTCAGCTCAGGAGGAAAGGGAGGCAAGGAAGAAAGACAGGAAGGACAAAGAGCAGGAGAGAGACAGGCATCGTAGCCACAAGAGACGGGCCAATTCAGCTCCCTCGATCCCACCATCTAAGCAGCTAGCCTCCCCTCTTAAGTTCTCTGGGTCTTCCCCCCTCCAGGCTTCAATCCCCATGCTTCTCCCCGGAGCCGGAGGAGGAGACCCGGTCACTTTCGAGGTTGTCCAGGCGGCCTTCCAGGCCAGCCTCGGCAGCCTCATCCAGGTCCACTAGAAGCTTATCCCACGCGGATAGCTCGACCCCTTTTTTCAACCCCATTGCTCCTTCTCCGACCCACTACCAGGGCTCAGAGCTGTCGGATCCGAGTAGCTTCGGAGCCGGGGTGGTATCGGTGCCAACAGTGTTTCCTACTTTGGCTCTGACGATACCTTTGCGTTTGTCGGATCCTTTTTCAGATCCGAGCTCTCGGGGCTGAGAGATAAGCGTTGGATCCAGAGGGGTTGGTGTGCCTTTGGCTCCATTGAGGTCGGATCGCACCACTCTTTCAGACCTGATCGGGTCATCTTTGGCACCGATCCACATGCCGGATCCGAGGGGACTACATTCGGATCCTAGGGAGAGTAGCTCATCCTCGGCATTCGACGTTGTGGAGAGGGTTCTTTCGAGGGATTCAAGGTCCCAGGCTCTGGCTACGGATCAACCTGCCATTCCCTCTTAGATGGGCCTATCTTCCATCATCCGGCCACAGGGACAGCCTTTGCCTACGTCCCAGATGGTTCCCATGGAGGAACAGGACATTGTTGATAAGCCCTCCTTGGACAGCCCCCCCCTGAGGAGGTCCCTCACAAACGTAAGTGCAAGAGGAGGCACTTGGACTCACCCGAGTCCCTCACAGAAGACACGGACTTGGAGGAAGGGGAAGGTTCCCCCAGGTCACCCCCCCCAAAGATGTCTCCTTCGGAGACATTATGGAAATGCTTTGTATTAGAGGGGGGTGGTCAGCCCAAAAGGCTTCCTCGGAAAAGTCTGTCTTTCTGGAGGCGTTTGACACAGGCCCATCTACCTCTTGGGTGTCCCCCTCCCATTGATCCCCTGGTGGACCTCATAACTACCAGGGCATGGAAGGAGCCGGACACTGTGGAGCCAATACCCAAGAGACCAGACAGGATTCTCAGCCCCCCACAGACAGGGCAGTCTGGAGCAAGGGTGCCCCTGTAGATGCCGTGGTGGTGGCGGCTGCCACCAAGAAGGAATTAGCACAGGAAAGTTCCTCGGTGCATTCTCCAGACAAGGAGTCTTGGGCGATGGACCACCTTAGAAAGTGGATATCCGCTTCAGCGACCTTCTCTGTAAGGTCACTGAATTATATGGCACACGTGATTCGACTGCAGCGAGATCTAATCAAAGAATACGCTGGGTAATCCCCAGAGTCCATGTCGGCCAAGGACAAACGGACCTTCTTGGCACGAATGGCCACTCAAGTCTATTATGAATACCTCTATGTGGCTTCTTTCCCATGCCATGGAAGAAGCGGCTAGAGCCAGTGGAATAGGCATTGTCTTACGACGACAAGCCTGGCTCCGTCTCTGCGACTTTGCGGAACCCTTCAAGGTGTCCTTCGTGAGCGCCCCCTTTGACGGTTCTACGCTTTTTGGCCAGACTGTCTGTGATACACTACTCCAGAGTGAGAAGGACGGGAAAACGTTGTCTGCCGTCGGGATCCACTTCTCGGCTCCTCAGAGGTCCTTCTCCAGGAACCAAAGAGATCAAAAGAAGATGTGGTTCCGGAAATCCCAACAATCCCGTTTCACTCCGGACCTTTCATCCTTCAGGGGCAGAGGATGACAGGGTGGATGCTGGCCCAGAGGTGGGGGGGGGGCAAAGAATTTTGGGTCGAGGGAACCCTTTTCCGATCGACCCACGCAGCAACCCTGAGGGGTTGCCTGACTGCTCCTCTCTGGAGGCAGTCGGGGGGCGCTTCTTGGAGCATCTAGCACATTGGGAGTCCATTACGACAGATCACTGGGTGCTCCAGATCATATCCAGAGGTTACTCAGTCCCATTCATAATTATTCCCCCCGATCAATCCGGATCAGGCTTCTACTCCAGGTTCTTTTTGGTGCCAAAAAAGACGGGGCACTTACGGCCAATTCTCGACCTGCCCACACTGAACCTGTCAGTTGCCAAAGAGAAGTTCTGGATGGTCACCATCCAATCCATTCTCCCACTGTTACAGGAGAATGACTGGATGTGCTCCATAGACCTCAAGGATGCGTACTACCATGTTCTGATGGACAGGTGATCCAGGAGGTTCCTCTGCTTTCGGCTGGGAGCCAGCCACTATCAGTTCAGGGTCCTACCCTTCAGTCTCACCACAGCCCCCAGGGTGTTCACCAAGGTCATGGCAGTTGTAGCGGCCCACCTGAGGCTTCAGGGAATTCAAGTCTTTCCTTACCTGGATGACTGGCTCCTAGCCGCTCCCACCAGGCATCTACTATGTTCATCGAGAGACTACTTCTTACATCTCGCCCGGTATCTAGGGATCATGATCAACCACAAGAAATCTTTCCTTCAGCCTACTCAAATTTTGGATTTCATAGGGGCCAGGATAGACACAATTCAATCCAGAGTCTTTCTGACGTTGGACAGACTACGCAATCTAAACCTACATGTTTTGGCCCTTCTTCAGTCCTCGGCCCCTCCAGCGGAGTTAGTCCTGAGGGCTCTAGGGTCCATGGCAGTGGCCATCAACTTGTCTCCGCTCACGCGTCTCAATATGAGGATTCTCCAATGGACCCTACAAGTCCAGTGGTCCATTCTACTTCATCCATTGTCTGCTCATATTCCCCTCAGCAGAGTTTGCAGGGACTCTCTACTTTGGTGGCTCCATTCCAAGCATCTCTGGGAAGGGCGCCCCTTCTCCATGTCCCCACCCCAAGTCACAGTGACCACGGACACGTCTCGCCTCGGGTGGGGGGGCATTGCATGGGCAACACCGTCCAAGGCAAGTGGGCTCACACAGAGACCTTTTTGCATACCAATGTCCTGGAGATGAGGGCAGTGCTTCTAGCGTTGCAAGCTCTCTATGCCCTTCTGCTTCTGGGGACTATTGCAATTCAAACAGACAACATGGCAGTGGTCTGGTACATCAACAAGCAAGGGGGAACCAGATCTTACCCACTTTGCCGACAGGCCATGAGAGTGTGGGAATGGGCGATATCCACCAACTGCTTTCTCATAGCAACGCACATACCAGGCCGGTCAAACATCCTTGCGGACAAGCTAAGTTGGACTATCCTCTCACCCTGCGAGTGGTCTCTGAACCCTTTAGTAGTGAAACAGATCTTCCTCAGATGGGGTCAACCTTGCTGCTATCTGTTCGCGTCACCTTCGAATGCAAAGTGCAGCGAGTTTTTCGCTCTAATTCCCCCACCAGGGGAAAACCCCAGAGACGTTCTAGTTCATGCTTGGCCATCTGGTCTTATTTATGCTTATCCTCCTCTTCCACTGATGACAAAGTTCTTGCAGAAATCTCGTCAGTTGGGGAGCAGAGTTATCCTTATAGCCCCATTCTGGCCTCGTCAAACATGGTTCCCTTGCCTACGGTCTCATCTAGTACATCCTCCCTGGATCTTAGATCCCCTTCTGGATCTGATTTCTCATCCCCTGGGATTGAAGACCCCCCGACCTGGACAGCCTCAAGCTCTCGGCTTAGTTGATCCAGTTCCCTTGATGGCTAGGACTCCCGGTATCTCATCCTCGGTTAAAGCCATTCTGGAGGCTGCTCATAAGCCCTCTACCAGGAAAATCTACAAGAGTAAATGGAAACGTTTTTCTATCTGGGCAGAGCATAGGAACTTGGACCCCTTTACAGCTCCTATTCCAGCTGTCCTCGATTTTTTATCTCAAATTTTCCATCAGGGAGCTAGCTCCTCAACTGTTAAAGTTCAACTGGCAGCAATTTCCCACTTTCGCATTGGAAACAAATTTGGCCCTCTGGCATCGTCTAAGATCTGCAAGACCTTTCTGGAGGGTACCTTCCTTTTGAGACCCCCTGTGAAGGAAGCAGTCCCTCCATGGGATTTAACCATAGTTCTCCAGGCTCTGACTGGTCATCCTTTTGAGCCTGCAGCTTCGGTTGACTTGAAGTTTGTATCTTGGAAAACTGCCTTCCTGATTGCTGTTACTTCAGCCAGAAGAATATCGGAGCTTCAGGCTCTTTGCAGTAAGCCCCCATACATCATTTTTCATAAAGACAGAGTTTCCCTCAGGACTAACCGCTCTTTTCTACCTAAAGTAGCTTCCGAAGCCAATATCAACCAATATATCAATCTGCCTGTCTTCTTCCCTAATTATCTCAACAAAGGAGAGTATAGGCTCCATTGCTTGGATGTACATAGACAGCTACGATTTTACCTACACAGAACAGCTGTTTTTTGAAAATCAGAACAGCTCTTTTTTCATTTGCTAAGTCCTGTCTGGGTAAACCAGTGACTAAGGTAACCTTAGCTAGATGGATTTCACAATGCATTCTTCTTGCATACAGAAGCTCTGCTCGACCTAAGCCCGTGCGTGTTCGAGCACACACTACCCATTCTGTGGCTACTTCTGCGGCCTTCTGATCGAAGGTCCCTTTGGATGACATTTGTTCAGCTGCTACTTGGGCTTCCTCTCACACTTTCATTACACATTATAAATTGGATCTGATTTCCAGAGGAGGGGCATCCTTTGGCTCTGCAGTGCTCCAGAATATCCTTCCATAAGGGCCTCCCAAGTTGTGGTAGCTGGGGACTCTGTCCCACAGGTTGCTGATCAAATGAAGTTAACTACTTCAGATAAAGAAGTTATGTACTCACCATAACATTCCATCTGAGTAGGTAACTTCATTTGTCTGCAACCGACCCTCCCTCCATCCCCCGGACCTTTAGTTCGTTCTTGCAGGACCATGATATGTGACTTTCCAGATGACATCAGGTTGGAACATTCAGGTAGTTTTCTTGGTGTTATAGTAGTGTTCTATGATACTATGGCAAACTTGATCTGAGGTTTAGAGGGAGGTAGCAGGGCATTATGGGTAGGGGGAGCAGCTTGGAGCTTAGATCTTTGCTAGGAAAGCTGCCAGCTCGGATCCGATATCCACAGGTTGCAGACAAATGAAGTTACCTACTCAGATGGAACGTTATGGTGAGTACATAACTTATTTTTTTAGTTGTTTGAAGAGCTTTGAGAAACAAATCATCATATCAAATGTTTTACTGCTACCTTTTTGTTTTGTCAGTTTTGGGGGCATTGAAGCAGTAGTACTGTTACTGTTTTTAATAATTTTATTACAGTTTCCAAATTAACAAAACCCCATGCAATACTCTCATGACACGTAAGAGTGAATACCCGCTACAAAACTTTAAAACTGCTTCAGTCACTATAAATACCGGTCTTGTATTTGAATGCTGATAAGATTCTTGCTGCACACAAATATTAATTTATTATGTATTTATAGTTATTGTTCCCTGGAATATAGAACTCCTAGGAGCAAAATAAATGTATCCCTTGTAAATTGCTAATAGCAATCTGTTACTGCATGTTTGAAATCAGTGCTTTAAATGTGGTTTGGATACACCAGATGCAGCTCAAGCTGAGACAGGCAGAGCACAAATAAAAACGGGAAGGGAAGGATGGTTCCGATATGTAGGTCAGCTCACTAGCAACCGCTGCTGCTCCTGTGGTATAAGAAAATGCACACATTTAGCCACAAGTATCACCATATCAACATTAATTTACCATTGAGGTCATATTCCTCTAACCATTGTTAACATTTGTTGATTTGTGAATATGCTTTGAATGTACATTTACATTAAATAGATTAAAGTTTGCTTCACTTTGAGCTGTGTATATCATGTGCATGGTCACGACATGTGGTAGAAGTGAAACTTCAAGTGCAAAGGAGCTTATACTGTACTGTACAATTTGTTTTCCTTCACACTTCTTTACAGAAGTTTCAGTTCTAACCCACGTGGCAACCACGCAAATATATATTTTTTAAGTTCTGCTTCATTTTAACATCTCTTACAGTATTTTTACTAAAAACTCTAATAGAACATTTCAAACCTTGATGGATTTATAGTTGAACATCTGAAAGATTTACTACAAAAAAATAACAAGTTTGAAACTCTTTTAATTGTCTCAGAATGAGCTACTGTAAGTCCAGGGTATAGGACAGTACTATGAAAAAAATACATACAGGCTATACTAAGTAACATCAGTGAGTTATCAATAAAGATGGATAAATTAGAAAGCAAAATGGACATTTTTAAAGAAGACTGTATAAACAAGTTGAACTGAGTGAATCTCATAAACAACACTCATCACAAATCTGAAGTGTAGAAGAAGCAATGTATAACTTTGATGGAAGGTTACTTGAAAATGAGAATGACGCTGAATTTATTCTGAAACAAAACAACTTATTATGGGGGAAAAATAGAAAACTTAATAGAACAGATCTAGAAGGAATAACATCAGCATTTACGGGTTTCCTGAAAAAGAAGACAGAGACACTATACAAAGGTCAGTGATCATAAGATTTTTCTCAAGTCAATAGAAGGACTTAGTCTTAAAAGCTGCATGGACTAATTACCCAGTTAAAACTAAATAAAATACTATAAGATTTAAAAATGACTATTCAAGATTAGTGATATTAAAGAGAAAATGTGTCACTTGTTAAAAGCTTAAAGAAAAACAATATTAAAGCACAAATCTTGTTTCCAGCAAAAAATAAGGATTCACTTTCCAGAAGGGAAGATTTTTAACACCTTGAAAGTTGTAATAGACATTATATAGAAAAGTAAAATCATAGAGAAAACAGAAGTGGACAGGAATCTGTCAACTTTTTTTGAAGAGATATGCAACAAGAGATGGTAGGTCAATAAAAGACAAAAACAGTAAAAACTGAAGAACAAGTGAAAATCAATGGGTTATGAATTCTTATTAATTTAAAGAAGTGCTTGAATACTTATGAGTAGGTGTTGAATATTACTTTTTACAAGGTAAATCATTTATTTATTTTGCTCTTTCCCTACTTCAAATGGTTACTAGCTCCCATTTTATAATGTTAGAGTTTAATTCTTTTATCTATATAGGAAATTAAAGCCACTTATTTTCATTTAAAGTTTAAAAGGTTAAACTATTCATTTTATTAAAAGTTAATCATTAATATGACAAAACTTATGTTACGTGGCACACTTTCTGATATCTTCGCATAGCTGAGTAATGTACTATTAAATACAATACAAGATGCAATGAATGACATTAAAGAGGCATGTTTAAGTTACATTCTGGGTTCTTAAAATGGTCCAGCAGTGTGCTACTGATAGTATACTCAACATGCAATAGCACTCAGGAAAGACATATGTTGTAAATATAGCTTTTTACATATATAGAGGTTATTAATGGAATGATATCAAATAATCAGAGTAACATTCAAACTTTTACAAGTTATACCTGGAGCACACATAACTGTCATTCTTTTAATGCAAGTGCTATGCTATGTCTCCTTTAAAAAAATCAGCAGTCTGCTACACCTTCTTTTTTCATTCCTCCTATTAATACACACATCAAACTAACACTCCACCATAAATTTACTATTCCCCAATCACGTATCTCCCCCTCCTTATCACAAACCACAAGACAAAGCACCTATCCAAATTGTCAAAGCCCACACTGAAGACACTACTTTTCGAACCTCACCTTAAGCTGCTCACATATCACTAGATAACATAAAGCTCTAATTGCACCTGATATTTTGTTCTAACATAGAAATACCACTTCTACTGTTTTTAAACCCACCCTCATGATTAACCTGCCTAACATCTTTACTTTTAATTCTCAATGTCACTATAACTATATCCTTATACACCCCCACACACCAATACACGTCAATAACTTTCTCTAACCATCTCTCCAATAAACACATCTTCTAGCTCATCTCCTCACAGATTTTCCCCTGTACCCTCCCATATTATTCAAGCCAGAAATTGGCCTCCTCACCTCCTATGAAACCACACTTGACACCAGTACCATCACCTATAAATAAAAACACCTCCCATGGTACTCATTCCTCATTACCTATCTAATCAAATGTGGAGACATGCATCCTAACCCTGGCCCACCCTTTAATCCTAATCCCAAAAGTAACCCCAAAGGCTTAAACATACTAACACTGAATCTTAGAAGTACATGTAATAAAACAGCCCCACTGCATGCCTGGATGGATCAAAATAAACCTGACATATTAGCCCTTACTGAAACATGGCTACACCCCAACGTAAAATACTCAGAAATAATATCTCCAAACTTTGTTATAACCTGACGAGATAGAGCTAAAATGAAAGGGGGAGGATAGCCCTTCTATATTCCTCTGAACTCAATATTACATCCTACACCAGTAATATACCCATCTTTTCTAATGCTGAGGTATTAATCTTTTTTTTTGAACCTCAACACAACAAAAGAAATTTGCATAATAGTGATATATATTCCACCAGGTCACAATATACCGGTGTTGGAAGATATACTATCCTGGACATCCCAAACAATAAATCATGAAACAATAATCTTAGGAGACATAAATATAGATTGGCAGACCACTTCTTCCAACTCCACCATAAACAGTATCAATCTGTATGTTTTTTCGGATTCACTTTATATCCACGAAATACTGAAATGTTGAAATTCAGTATTTCGAGGCTATAAAGTCAAAACCTAACAAGAACAAAAACTCAGAAGCGCAAAATTCAAAATCTTGCATACTGGAGATTTTGAATTAGCGCATCTGCTGTCCACAAACCGGCACCCTCCTCCCCCCCCTACACACACACACAAACTCTGTACTACATAAAAGCAGGGGGCAAGCCCCCTTGCACCCCCATACCCCCTACTAAAATATTCTAACTCCGAGGTCGCACTACATGCAAAAACGCACAAAACACCACCACACAAGCTACATTATCCTCGCACACACACATCACAGCAACAAAACACACTATCACACACACCACACCCCTACCTAAAACCCTTAACACATCAACACTTACCTGAATACATAACCACAGTGAAAAACTAGAGGTGCTAATTCAAAACCTCTGGTATGCGAGGTTTTTTTTTAATTTTGCGCTTCTGAGGTTTTGCTGTTTTCAGGATTCCACTTTATGGGCTCGAAATACTGAATTTAGATAGTTCAGTATCTAAAGTGAATCTGTTTTTTCACAGCTTATCAATCGTCCAAGAAGGAGATAGAGCAAAGATCTTATCCACCAATCCACCCCAGACTGGATCCTAGTATCCCACCCCACCAATTATCCCTCTTCTGGTACACTGTCTATTTCCCTGACAGATCATCTGCCAGCTTATGCCCTTAGAACGGGTCTATATTAAATAAGCGAATGCTTAAAAAAGTGAACTCTTATTCATCTACCCTAGTTTAGCGAACGCTGAAAATGTCGAACACTCGGAACAGTGATTTTTTTCCCCAGGGAAAAAAATCGCTGTTCCGCAAAAAACAAAAAAAACTTAAAACATTATTTATTGTGGGGGGGGGGCGAAGCCCGCAACACCCCCTACTTAAATATACCAACTCCAAAATCGCACCACAGTGGAGGAACGGCAAACTCCCGAAACCGGCCCAGTGATTTTTTTTTCCCTTAGAAAAAATTAGCTGTTCAGGATTTTCAGCGTTTGCTGAAATAGGGTCGATGAATCAGCGTTCGCTTTTTTAAGCGTTCGCTGATTCAATATAGACCCCCTTAGAACAAACTACCAACAACTAAGAGTACACACTGTAAAATCAGTTAGGAATTCAACTAATTTCTGTGAGCATAAATTCAACAATCTCCGACATGAAACAGATTGGACACCCCTTACACTACTACTCCTTAATGATGCCATACTATACTTTAATTACATCTTCCTTTACATATTCAATACCCTAGCCCCCATTCATATGAAAAGAATCAAAAAGAACTCAGCCCCATGGCTCTCTAAGGAATGTAAACACCTGATGAAGCAAAGGGACCTAGCCTGGAAAACCTGGGGAAAAAAAAACAAAGAAAATCATGTCAACTTCAAAACACTATGTAACAAAGTGACAAAATTAATCAACAACGATAAGAAATCATACTATTCCCAGCCTCACCGCCAGCATAAAGCCAACCCCCAAAATTTTGGCACTCCATCTCTACTCTACTTAACCCCAAAACAAATAGAGACCACACCCCATAAATTAATATACCTCTAGCACAAATAGCCAAATGTTTTAATAAGCACGTCATAAAATCAATATCAGACCTACTAACACCCCTAACACTGGACCCTACACCTTTCAACCTATTTAGGCACCTATCCTCTAACATTGACTACCTCTATCTCTGACATTAATAATTCTAATTTCAGCCCATACCCACAGATACCATAAAGAAACTGCTACAAAATCTAAAACCCTGCTCTACTTTGGCTGAAAATCTTCCACCACACTACCTCAAACTGGCTGACAATTCAACCGCCTACCCAATCAGTATCATAAATAGGTCTTTATCTGAATCAGAAGTACCAACCACATGGAAATAATGTCACATCACCCCCATCCACAAAGGAGGCAACTGTATTGAACCAACCAACTTCTGCCCTATATCCATCTTGTCACCCATATACAAAAATCTTGAGAGGGGTATCCATCAGCAGGTAATGCAATACCTATTGCAAAACAACCTTTTAACCCAAACCCAACTTGGTTTCTAACCCAGCCACAGCACATCTACAGCCCTATTATCCTTTACAGACACCGTGAACAAGGCCAGAGATGCAGGATCCTATACAGCCTCAAGCCTCAGTATTCCTTGACCTCTCTAAGGCCTTTGACAACACCTCTCACCCCCTACTATTAAACACACTGTGTAACTTAGGCTTCTCACATAACACAGTAAAATGGTTTCAGAGCTAACTTGAGGATCATAAACAAGCAGTGAAATGGTCCAACAAACTCTCACCCTTTCTCCACAACCCTGCTGGATTCCTCCTAGGCTCCATCCTCAGACCCCTACTCTTCAACATTTTCATTAACAACCTTCACACTTCCTCCCACCCTGGAACCCTCATTCAATCATTAAATGTTATTTCTTTAAATACAATAGCTTTTTAGTGGTCAAAATACTTTGAAATGTTTTTTGTTGTTTTATTATTGGCTTGGAAGAGTTTGAAGGATTGACGTATAATGTAGAGATGGCTTGGATTCGCTCGTGAATGTTTTTGTGTGTATTGCAGCTGCTAACTGTTTATTTGCAAGCCCTTGTCATGAGTACAAGCTTGAAGCAGCGCAATTAGAGTCGTGAGTATTTTTGTGATGCAGGAGTTTTAAAAATTCTAAGAATTGTCCAGGTTACTTCTTCCTGTCTAAAAGTAAATCATAATATTTTGAAGAATATGCTAAGATGTCAAAGAATACAAGTTAGATAATAAGCAAAAGACAGTGAATTGTATGATAAACCACCGTCAGTTATTAAATACTTCTGAATGCTTGTTGTATACCATAAGGGTAGTTTATATGCTAGCCTACAGAAAGACACTTCTGATAAAAAAGTAGGATCATGTTTCTCTGTTATGGTCTCTTTTTAATGACAACAAAACTTAATATCACAGAACAACTTTATAGAAAGTTTGAATCTTAAAGGCAAGATTTTTCAGATGTTTGTTCAGATACCATTAAACATAACATTTAAGGAAAAAAAACAGGACTGATTCTAATAGTAGTACTAGGTTAAAGAGTATCAAATATATAAGGGTAAATATAAACATTCTATTATATAATATTCTACACTAGGATTATAGCTAGAATATAAAACCTAGGAATATAGTAATAGCACAGAACATAGTATACAAATAGAAAAAGATCAGAATAAGTAAATATGTATATAAAGAATATAAATATGGCTACAAGGGTGGGAGGTTGGCATAGTGGTCAAGGTGTTCACCTTATAGGCACAAGTTGCAGGGTTTGATTATCACATGGAGTAATTGACTGGGCTTTGAATAGTCGACAAGGACAGTTAGCCTAGTACTAATTTATGAACTTATATTATGAACAACTTTACACACAGTAAATAAAACAGGAAAAATATATAATCATCTGATCTCTACATTAATAAATATAAAAACAACAATGGACTTCCTCCCTATAGTAGACCAGGTAGATAATGTGAGGTACAGGGAAAGATGACTGTAGAGATATTCTGTTTTATCATCTTATAATAATAAGATTCTGGACACCTGTTTAACACTTTTTTATTCATGATAACTTACTGATGGGCTTTTTTAAGATGATACTAAAAATATGAGACATTAATATGAATCAGAAGCATAAGCTAAGCGTTGTTAGTCTAATGCAGAGTTCAACAGGTAGTTGGTTTGCCTTTTACAACAAACTAGGAATATTTTATTCCATGGTAGAATGTTTTAGGTTTATATTAAGTAATGTTTTTATTTGTTTCAAAAGTTTTGCCCATAGCTGAAGATTTCATATTGTGATATATATAACGTATATAATAAGGTTTAAATCTGATTTCACTATAACTGTGTTCTTTTCTCTCTTATATAAATGTCTGATTTTAAATGCATATCTATTAATATTAATGGAATGAATAATCCCGTAACGAGGGTGAGTCTGTTCAAATACTTGTAATTACATAAAGCTCAAATAGCATTTCTACAGGAAACACATTTACTTAATAAATATGAGAATAAACTTTCATTAAAGAATTATTTGATTTTAGCAGGTTCTGGCTTTCGAGCTAAAAGAGACACCCTGATTTTATGGAAGAACTCACCAGTAATGCCTAAAGTAAAAGATACCCATGTTGACAAAAATGGTATGTTAAGCATTGTTATAATTTCCACTGCAGAAAGAAAGCTGAGAATCACATCTTCTGCCAAGCACTTAACAAATTTTGTAAATCTAATAAAGTTAAAGGATATATATGAGCTAAGGAAAACAAAATCACTTCAAGTTACCCATTATTCATATAGATATGGAACACAAACAGATATTGATAACATTTTTGTCTCAATAAAAAAAAATAATAATATATTTTTAATAATATATTTTTGGTAATATTATTGATAATATTTTTGGTAATATTATTGTTAATATTTTCAATAATACTTTATTTATGGGCTGATCCAATATATGGTTTCGATAATACATATTTGTCTTGGATAATATATCCACAGAATGAGATCTCTAGAAGGACGCTTTTGGTGGGCAAGCCCATATAAAGGGATTTCAGCTCTGTATTTCAGTTGCATTTAAAACTTTTTTATATATGACATTACCACTATATACTTCCTCTGGTTAAACATGGCTTTAGTTTTTAAAAAATGTAGTGCACTAATGTTTTGTTGTCTTACGCAGATGTTTTGCATTAGTCCAGTGACATCAAACTTTTATACAAATGAATTTGTTAATGTTCGCCATTTTATGTAAACAGACTTTTACCGTACGGAGTTGTCAAAGTACGGCATTCTAAACATCTAAATGGCTAAAAGTCCACATGAGTTAGCAAGATTCTGATTTTAAACAACACAATGTTTTATTCATGAAACTTTTAAAAATATTGTGTTTTTAATTCACAACATTGTGTTTTTAATTTGTAACATTGCTTATTGCTATCAATTAGATGTGCTTAGTTACTATAGAGACTAATTTTCCCGCCCAGAGATGTATTTAATGAACATCTCATTTTGGTTTTATTTGTAGTCTGATGAAGCGTGGATACTTTCTACGTGAAAGCGCTAATTTCTTCCTGGATCCTAATAAAACTGCTTTGGAACAATTTTACTGGATTGGACTTGATATTCTGTGACATTGATCTTGTGAACACCGTGGTTGGTAACTCTCGTTCCGTTTCTGTGACTTTTGTCTCAATCTGTTATCACATATCAGAGAAGTTTCAATAGTTTCATGTTCATTATCAGACCATAATGCTATAATCTTTAATATTATTTTAAAAACTGACAATTTAATACATCACGGGATTACCAGTGTACATTACTAAAATAAAAGGATTGGCATGTTAAACAGATCAAAAATTTCCTACAAATAAACATGAATGGCGAAGTACCTGACACTGTACTGTGGGATTCACTAAAAGTTACAAGCTGGTATACTAGTAAAACAAGAGACTGGGACAAAGAATTGAATACACTACAGGCCAAAATAGACTCACTAAAGTTAAATCTAAAACCACATGGCATTATCAGTCAGTCTGAATTTAAATACAAAATATGTTGAAATTCTAAATCATAAAGATTCAATAAGCATGGGAAAATGCAAACTTCAGGCATATTCAGTAAACCCTTTAAGCTTGCATAAACTTGTTAGATCAAATAAAATGAATAAACTAAAGCATAGCAAAGAAATTTGAACACATAAATATACACCTTCCGTAGTATTGTGCATCGTTATTCTATATAAAGGTATGCATGGTAAGTGGTTAGAGGGCAAATATATGTAAGTATATCATCATCTTCTTCTTTTGGCTGTTCCCATTAGGAGTCGCCACAGCGGATCAGCTGTTTCCATTTCTTCCTGTCTTCTGCATCTTTCTCTGTCACACCAACCACCTGCATGTCCTCTCTCACATCCATAAACCTTATCTTAGGCCTCCCTCTTTTCCTGTTACCTGGCAGCTTCATCCTTAGCATCTTTTTCCCAATATTTATTTATTTATTTATTTGCATTTGTTTAACCAGGATAGTCCATTGGGCTCAAGAACCCGTTTTCAATGGAGTCCTGGGGAGAAAAGCTCCACATACATATTTAACAGAGAATGAGGATATACATAGACATTTCATGGGGTTCAACATGAGAAAAGTACCAAGTATAAAGGAAATACATATACATTTGATGGGGTAAAACATAGTACAATTTACGTAATAAAACGTGCAGAGAACAGCTGAAACAAGGCAATAAGAGTTACACCAAATTTATAAAAACAAAATGTATTTATTTATTTTTTTTATATGTATTTATATAGAGAGAGAGAGTTAGCGTAGTATACAGGTAGGCCAAGGGTAATGCTGCCTGGTGTTCGTTTAGTCAGAGCTGAAAGAGTTACTAGATGAAATAGCAGATTATGAAGGGTGAGAGCAGGAGCATTGCCATGTGGAGGATAGATAAGAGTGGAGTGATTTTTTGAAGGATGGGAGGCTTGTGATGGTACGAATAGAGGGAGGAAGGGAGTTCCATGAGTGTGCTAGAGAGAAGGACAGAAGGTTTTGTCCAGGAGGGTGGTGGGGTCTATGTATTTCTATGAGGTTTTGATTGTTTGATCTTAGCTGTCTTTGTGTGTGGTGCATTTTAAAGGTAGAAGAGAGTGAGGAGCAGAGGGATGGCTGGAAAATCAGTTTGTGAGCATATGTGAGTTGGGTATATGAGAGATAGTTGGGTAGTTCTAACCATTTTAGTTTGTGGAGTGGTTCACAGTGGTGTGTAGATGATTTGTTAGAAGTGGCAAATTTGGCAATTTTATTGTAACAAGAGGATAGTTTGGTTTTGAGGGAAGATTGGAGGTTAGTAAGAAGGGGTGCTCCATAGAGAAGGGAGGGCAAGAGAAATGTAGTTGAGAGTGTAATCTTGGTAGCTGGGCTGAGAAAGCGATTATGACGGTAGAGCATTCCAAGTTTTTGGTGTGTTTTTTTATGTTTTTTAGCAGATGGGAGTGGAATTTAAACTGGTCATCGATTTGGACTCCTAATAGTTTGGTTTCTGATACAAGCTCAAGGGGAATGTTATTATGGCTGTAGATGGAGAATGATTTAAGATCGATGTTAGTATTTTTTGAAGGAGTAAATATCATGAGTTTGGTTTTAGTAGCATTAAGGGCTAGATGGTTGTCTTTCATCCAATTTTCAGTGGTGGAGAAGGCATCCTGGGTAAGCTTTAGTAGAGTTGGTATGGATGAGGCAGTGCAGATGATTGTGGAATCATCTGCATATTGAATAATATTAGCTTGAGGGATAGCGTGGTAAAAGTCATTAATGAAAATATTGAAGAGAAGGGGCCCAGGATGGAGCCTTGTGGGACACCTGTAGGGGTATTTAGAAAGGAGGAAGTGGCTTTTTTCCATTTGACTGCTTGTTGTCTGTTGGAGAGATAGCTGTTAAACCAGTGGAGTGAAGTGAGAGAAAGGTTTAGATTAGATAGCTTAGTAAGAAGTAGGTTATGGGATATAGTATCAAAGGCCTTGGAAAGATCAAGAAGAGTGGTAGATACAATGAGTCCAGAATCCCTAGCTTTGTTAACAGTTTCGAGGAAAGATAGAAGGGCTGTCATAGTACTATGATGGGGTCTGAATCCGTGTTGGGTGGGGGTTAGTTGATTGTTGTCCAAGAGGTGGGGAAGGAGTTGAAGGTGGATACATTTCTCCAGGACTTTAGAAATGGGAGAGAGGATGGCTATAGGACGAAAATTGGAGATGTTAGTATTATTTCCACCTTTGTGTAGAGGAATAATATAGGCTTTCTTCCAGGATTCGGGAACAAGACCTTCTTGGATAGAGCGATTGATGAGGATGCTGATAGGGAGGGCAATGGCATCAGCAGCTATACTGAGATAGTATGAGGGAATGTTGTCAGGGGCATTGGTGCCTGGTTTTAATTTCTGTAGGAGTTTTCTTATGGTAGAAGTAGGAGTAGGTTTAATTGAAAAAGGGTGTAATTGAGGTGGGGATGAATGGGACAAAGGAGTAGGAGGGGGAGATTGAGGTGAGGGTGAATGAGACAAAGGAGTAGGAGGGGGATGTTGGTTGGCAGAAGAGGAGGTATTAGGTGAATTGTTGTGTGTAAAAGAGGAAGTAAGTTTAGAAATAGAGTCTATGAAGAAACAATTGAATTGGGTAGCAAGATCTATGTCTTGTGAGTCTGGGCTGGGGTTTGGGTTTTCTATAGTACCAGGTTTTAAGAGTGAATTTATACTTGCCCAGAATTTTCGTGGGTTAGTTTCGATATACAATATACTCTGCATCCCTCCTCAGCACATGTCCAAACCAACGTAATCTTGCCTCTCTGGCTTTGTCTCCAAACCTTCCAACCTGGGCTGACCCTCTAATATACTTATTCCTAATCCTGTCCACCCTTGTCACATCCAGTGCAAATCTTAACATCTTTAACTCTGCCACATTCAGCTCAAACTCCTGCCTTTTTGTCAATGCCACTGTCTCCAACCCATATAACATAGTTGGTCTCACTACCCTCTTGTAGACCTTCCCTTTCACTCTTACAGGTACTCGTCTGTCACAAATGACTCCTGACACTCTTCTCCACCCACTCCATCCTGCCTGTACTCTCTTCTTCCCCTCTCTTCCACACTCACCGTTACTCTGAACTATTGACCCCAAGTATTTAAACTCATCCACCTTCGCCACCTCTACTCCTTGCATCCTCACCATTCCCCTATCCTCCCTCTCAATCACACACATATATTCTGTCTTAGTCCTGCTGACCTTCATTCCTCTTCTCTCTAGAGCATATCTCCATCTCTCCAGGGTCTCCTCCACCTGCTCTCACTACAGATCACAATGTCATCTGCAAACATCATAGTCCATGGGGAATCCTGTCTGATCTTGTCTGTCAACCTGTCCATCACCACTGTAAATAAGAAAGGGCTCAGAGCTGATCCTTGATGTAACCCTACCTCCACCTTAAAAGCATACGTCACTCCCAACGCAGACCTCACCGCTGTCACACTACCCTCGTACATATCCTGTACCACTCTTACATACTTCTCTGACATTCCTGACTTCCTCATACAATACCACAACTCCTCTCTAGGCACCCTGTCATATGCTTTCTCTAAGTCTACAAAAACAAAAACACAATGCAACTCCTTCTGACATTCTCTGTACTTCTCCATCAACACTCTCAGAGCAAACATCACATCTGTAGTGCTCTTTCCCAGCATGAAACCATACTGCTGTTCACTAATCATCACGTCCCTACTTAACCTGGCTTCCACTACTCTTTCCCCTAACTTCATGCTGTGACTGATCAATTTAATCCCTCTGTAATTACAACAGCTCTGCACATCACCCTTATTCTTAAAAAATATATGTGTGTGTGTGTATGTATGTATATACACATTTACATTTATCTGACCAGAATCAAGATAGTAATAAAGTGTGTTGCAGAGTTCGTACAGCCTGGTGGACTTTTATTCTATTGTTTCACATATAAATAATAAAGAAAGAATATATATTCCCTCGGATTCACTAATCTTTCGTGCAGTACTAACTCAGTAGGATGGCAGGGTGCCATGCATAATAATGAAGGCACGCTGCCTGAGCTCCCAGCCTTACACAGAACATGTGCAGGGGATGTGTCTTGAGAGCAGAGCTCTCAGAATAAACACGACCCTGCAATGTAGAACAGCAGAATGTGTTAAGAAATGAGCGAGATTGCTCATAGGTGTCCGCATATCCCCACCAACAGTTCTCCATGTGTACAACAGCAACAGTACTGAAAAAGTAAATGAAGAAACCCTTTTATTTTTTTTTAAATCTGATTAAAGCTAACCATGGGTGCGTGGGTGTGCCCATCGCTTAGCTATGGTTAATACAGCTTAAAAGGCTGAAGACGATAACAAGGAAGATATATGCAAATGAAGCAGCACAGCAATAGTGTAGGGGGCAGAGCAGGCAATCCGGATTTGAATCCCACTGCAGCACAGTCTATTTTACATGGCAAAGCACGTTATAACCATTTTTTTTGTTGCAAAACCCACTAAATAACACATTTATGAACTAGAGTACTGCAGGAAATGCACATGTGAAGTATCAATGTCATTATGAACAAGGCACTAGTAAGCAGGTCTAAGCACAACTGAGCAGTAGTAAGCACTAGTAAGTGTGAGTGTGTCTGCACGGGGGTAAGCACTGCCTACACAGATTAAGCAATATGGAAGCTGAGTATAAGAAAGTGTAACCAGAAGTTAGCAGTGCTTAGCTCCATGCAAACACGCGCACACCCATTTACAACTGCTATAAAATGCCTTAATCACTCTGTGTCCAATGGCCCATGTTCTGCCCAGCAACAAAATAAACAGCCTCTGCACGGCTGAAACTCAGGACCCTGCCCACCATAGACAAAGTGATTTACCACTAAGCCATGCCAGATGTACATAAATCTGCTGTTTTCAGAAACATATCATCCAGCCCAGTCATGCAACAATACAGAAAATGTATACCAACATCTAGATGTGTGTGTAAATATATTAATATCTAAAAAGATACAACATATCTATATGTGTGTGTGTGTGTGTATATATATATATATATATATATATATATATATATAAATATTTCTATAAATATAAATATATATGAACATATATACATGCAAATGCCTACATCGACACGTGTCTACACCTGCAGGTCTACATAAACACAGCAAGTTACACATGTGTACACAGATATATATCTATGTAGGTATATACGGACATAGTCATACATATGTAAGCTTTTATATATATATATATATATAGCCATACATCTGTAGATAGCAATGGTAGATTAACAAGTATGTGGGCTTGAGAGGTCACACACACTATATGTCTTGTACGAATACCCCCCACAGCCAAACACATCCGCCCTGCAATACACTACCAAGTGTTCCAGATACCATAACCAGGACGTGACACGACATGGGCACAAGATGTCAACAGTACTACATCCCACCTGTATATCATCAGGCTGGTATTGGTAACATATCATGCAGTACAGTCTGCCTCCCATATGAAATGTAAAATGTGGAAGCTATCAACATCCCCAGGATACACAGATACAGATATATAGATATATATGTATATATGTGACTACACAGATATATGTACAGTAAGATACTATGTAGAACGTGCACACAATATGGAACAGCCACTATGCCTACAGTTAACACCTGAACAACTGGACACTGTATGGGCCACCCATACAAATGAGAATTGTTGCTTACAACATATACCCACAGAGAGGTCATAGGAAAAAACACCGCACACAGGTTTGCAGAAATGGAAAACCTTTACTTGTGCACTATTACAGTTCTATATGCCATGTCATATAGCTGTTCAGACACTAACATCCATATAAACAGAGTAATGCAACTGTAAAACAGTTATACTAATACAGCAGTTTGGAAAAGTTCACAACTGTTGCTGTCCAGGCCAAGCACTTCAAATTGTACAATAGTAAAGACAGACTGGGCCACAGGATACCAAACAATCAACAGTATGTAATGCAGGTGTATAGTTCAGCAGCCTCTATCTACAATCTGTATAAAATCACTAGGTGGTAAAGACGTCAGGTGACCAAATGGGTTGTAACTGTTACATAACAAGGCATAACTGACACCATCACAAGCACACTGACAAACAGAACAGACAGTATGGCAGGAGGCTTGCATTAACCCAATTTATGTAAGTAATGTAAATATAGGTGAAGTATACGGTACTGTACATCCAGATACCCCCACATTTTGTACCAGCCTAGGCCATTTATGGTGCTCCCCCCCTAGACTCAATAACACAGGGCCATAAACCACTGTCACATACACTGGCCTCTGGAGTGCATAAGGGCACAGATGTATTGTGTAGGTGACGCCCACAAATATATAGCCCCAGCCCCACCGTATGTGTGGGGGATACAACAGCAGTGGACTGATGGCAGCAATGATAGTGTGATATACTCACAGCCCACTACAGAACCACCCCCGACAGCATGTAATATGTGCAAAGCTTGGTATGTAGGTGAAGGACAGAGGCTGGAACACAGGCACATATGTGGAAAACTGTTGCCATACACTAAGCAAGTTGCTGGTGTTACATGATAGTCTGCAATATATCCTTATGGAATTGAGGTTAGAAACAGAAATGGATATAGCCATGTGCTGACAGCACTCAACACACACACACTGCCAGTGAAATATCTGACACAGGACCTGTGTGGTGGACAGACAAAACATGATAGGCACACATCTGGCCACCAAGGGAACAGGCCCACAGTTTAGAGCTATGCAGACAGACTGCATTCCAAGGTAGTATGTACACACACACACCCTGTAACACCAGTACTATACAAAGCATTACACAACTCTACTCACACTCTGTCTGTAGTTTTTGAACCCCCTACATACATAGCTGCCCAGAGTGTGCCGGTTCTCTTGTAAGAGGTATTGCTACCTGCTGTCTAACAGTGATGCCGTCACACAGGAAGGATGTCCACCACACAGGAAATGTAAAGGGACCAAGCCCACATGATGTAGGGATTTATAGTAGGTGGTTGCCATGACAGTGGTAACTGGAAGTACTACACGTGTGTATGTATATATATATATATATATATATATAGCTATCTGGATAATTATATGTACACATTTTCACCATATGTCCTGGACATGGATTGTAGCCCTACCCCGGCCTCTATAGTCCCAAAGTCATAGTGCAAGGGGATGTCAGGTATGTATAGCAGGTATATTAGTAGACAATTGCTACTGTAATTAGGAATGTCTTCACATACATGGTGTGTGTGGGAGGTCACATCTGCTTATCACGTGTGCCATGGCTACTGATGGACATCCTAAGAACATCATAGTAAAGTACCGCTGCAAGCACGTAATGCCCCTGTGGACTGCAGCAGAGATATTGGCCAATATATGTGGACATTGACACACACACACACACACACTGTACACTCCAGAGATATACACATAACCCCTTAGTGCAAAACATGTGTACCATGCCTGACAATATGGATGTAGACAGCCATGTAGATGGATATAACACAACTGGTATACATTTGCCACCATAGGTTATGCATTCACACACCCATGTCTGGCCTGACATAACTGCTGGTACAGGGGTGCCATGGCCACATACTACCCACTAGATATTGACATATATCTGTACAGCATCCCACTGCTCTGTCTGACAACCATGACTGTTAAGGGAGGCCCGGCAGCAGTACATCTGGCAAGAATCTGCACATGACATCTCACTTGGTAAGTACACTAAGATGCTAGGCATGTAACTATGCAGGCTACAGGCAGCTCAATACTGGCCTACATCTCCTATGGGGGAATGCACATGTACCTGCATATATATAGCAGGCACCTGTGTAACGGTGCATAACCACAACCAATGTGAACACAGCCACACATGTTAAGCTAGCTTAATAATACAGTATATAGATGGTTAGACACCATCCTCTTATATGCCACTCACAGACTGACCTTACATATACTGGGCTGCTACACAGTTTGGTCTGATGGCTATCTGTGGTATGGGACAGGTGTGTATGGCCCTACAAACATGCGTGCCAATACAGTACCACAGTGGAGCAGCATGAAACATCAGATAGGATGGGACCTAAAACAATGATATCTAACACAGTCTGTACACAGGCTAAAGTACATATTAACATTACACACACTGTCGACATTCACCATAAGTACACAGACCTCAGTACTGTACAAACATTCACAGAATGTCCAGGTTATGTCATCAAATATAACCCCTACTGTACATAACATATGTAGCAGTCTGATATCTCACTGGCTTATCAGATATGACACTAATTATGGTGTACAACACATATGCAATTCTTCATGCACAGATGCACAAAGGTTGACAGAGTTGTGGCTGGAAGCACATACACAGGGGCCAATACTGATTTGTTGCTGTGATAACCTCATACATTTACTGTTGTAACAGGGTTTGTTGCAACATATGTCATAACATATGTCATATGAGGGATATGAAGTCAGTAACTGTCATGGCTTTCACCATCGACAGACTGAGATCCTCACACTACCTTCTGCAGTCCACAGATAGATGCTCCATGGGTAACATGAAAAAGGCACAACACACTGCCCAGTCTACAGGTGGGGATTCCTCAAACATAGAACTGACATGGCAGGTATTGAGACATGTAGGACGGTCATATCCACACACACACTGTTAAACCAACATTACTCCAAATGCAGTATAGCAGCACTTGCAGTCTGTAGTCAGATCAGGCACCCCCCCCCCCGTGTGTTGCCCTGTTTCCACAGTGTATGTTGTTAAGAGGTAAATCCCCAATCCATCTATGATGCTGTTTGCCAAACAGATCTGGTTCCTGCTCACAGTGACTTGAAAGGGCCAACACCAACATGATGTTCCTAGATATTGGAGTGCGTTTCCATGCAATTGGCTATGGGAATGTTACCACAGCTGTTCCACATGCAATCAGCTAGGGGAGGGCTGCAATTCGTGCAGAGGCAATCAGCTGATCATGAGCATCACTTAAAATGCACATGCTGCTGCCCAAGCAAAGCAGGTGTAGGTCTCCACATCCACCAGTGAGGTAGTGGGAGAGGCAGACAGAGGCAATGACAAGTCAGGGAGGGGTGGGAGGTAAAACTTAAGCATGTTTGTGTCACACCCCCTACCAGCCCAGGGTATCAAACCAGTGACTATGTAGTGCTATCACAGTTCTATGCAGTTACTGGATGCGCCACATGGGTTACCTGCTGTGGAGCCCTCAGAACATATATGTGATAGTGACATCTGCAACAGGGATACGGTAGTTAAACTGTAGGTGATGTACACGTGACTGTCTGCCTGAACAGGTGCCAGCTTTAACACAGCCACACTCTCACAGGGACACACACATTGACACACTTGGCAGGGCCAGGATTACAACTCATCAGTAGTGGGATTGCCACAACACATCACTGTGCAGGTATCACATGCACCACATGGGTCATAAGGAGGTTGCATGGGCAAAGGGTATGGGAATGTGTCGGACATCAGACAGCATGCTTCAGTATGCCAATGGGGGTTGTAGTGAGTGCAGATGTGAACATACACACCATACAACACACAGGGTGCCAGTACTGACATGCATGGGTGTGTGGTGGTTGACTGTGCCAGACAGCTATACAAGGCTCTGTGATGGGTATACCTTGGCATCAGGCCACATGACAAGGGTCTGCATTGTGGCTCAAAGCTGTAGTTTCTGCATTTGCCCAAACAGGGGAGTATTGTATCCCCCATCCAGTCACCTGGGTGACTACTGTGTGTGACCAATGCTGCACATCGCTTGCCATGTATGTGTTCGTTAGTCCATGACATGGAGGGTGTCTGGGATGTGCACACCTCCTACATGCATGTACAGTGACATGTGGAACTGTACCTGGGGTGTCTGGCTCATGTTGTGAACACAGATCATCAGATGTGCCAGTCCTGCCCAACTGTGGCAGGAACTGGTAATGGGCAGCAGGTTTACCCTGCACCTACATTGACAGCATGCTAACAGCATTCCCTGGTGTCAGTGGCATCTGTCCATACAGGGCATGTTGTCAGGCATGGCATGGCATGTCCTTTGTGGGTCACATGTGATGGCACCACCGGTGTGGCAGGTGTCTATTGGGGAACATGGGGAAGGTGCATCGTCTGCATGTATGTGCATATTGGACAGATTGACATGGTGCCATGCCCTCTGTAGCCCACTGCTACCACTCCATAGATGCTATCAGTGGCCAATATGCAATGTACTACCCACATATTGGCTGATGCCTAGGCATGTGTGAGAGAGAGACATGGGTTGAGAGTGCGCTCTGGGTAATACTGGGGTTGCTGTGACTGCTTGTCCTTGATGTCATGTATGGGTATGGCTTTGCCTCTCAGCCATTTCACACCTGTTATCCCTGTACAGTGGACATTGCGATATAGAGTAGGGCCACCATATAATAAATATGCAAAACCTGTTCCACATTGGCCACAGGTGTCACACACTCACAACCACCTCCACACAGGATACAAGTTGCAAACACACCCACTCACACACCTGTCATGTCTGGGAGTAGAACCCCTAACTAGTTTATTACACTACAGCACTACGCAGTTATAATACGTGCCATGGGAATTATTGGAGAACCCCTTCCCCCAAAAGTGTATTTCACAATGAATGACATCAGCAGGATTGCTAGGGCATTTGAAATGTACTACGTGTGATTAGCCTGAAATGTATTGCTCCCTACACAGACATTGAAACACACACAAAACATCCAGAACGGCCATGGGTCGGGATGGAACCCTACACTACAGTTCTAAATCACACTACAGCAGTACTCAGTTATGGCATGTGCTATGGAGATTACTAGGCTACAACCTTCCTAGATGTATTTCTAGGTGGATGACATCAGCAGCCTTGCCAAAGTTGAGTATATGAATCGCAGGGAGTGTGAGTACCCTAAAAAAGCATTGCTCTCTATATATACACACACACACACTTGCAAGTCTGGGATTAGAACTCCTACCTAACTAGTTTATCACACTACAGCAGTACACAGTTATGGGACACGCCACAGAGATTACTGGGCTACAACTCTCCCAAAGGTGTATTTCACATTGAATGACCTCAGCAGGCTTGTCATAGTAGGCTATGAGGAGGGGGAGTATGTGTGCATGGGCCATAACCCATTCATCTAGGGGTTGACACACCACATGCAGGCACACACAAGGTCATATGCACAGGTACGTGTATACAACTGCTAGATGACTACTTCCTTGTACAGTCATGTTGCATAGCTGGCACATGCACCACATATTCTCTAATGCTGACAGATACTGGTGGCTAGTATCTGTAGTGAGTGACATCCACACTTCATGTGTTTGGGACCTTTAGCTGTATGCTGGGTGGGACAGGCCTGGATGGCTCCTTGTCACAGTCACCCTCTTCTACACATTCATGTCCATCTACCTTTGTCTTATTAGTGTGTTGTCCTTTCATACATGTCTATATTCCTATGTGTGTGTAAGGCATGAGCGGTGCATACTGAGTGTCTGCACTAACAATTGTGATTGCCAGATATGTCTGGTCCACTGGTGTTTGCAGACATGGGCTTCATGTGTTTTACATGTGTGAGCATGCCCAGTACGGCCATCTGTATTGAATATGCAGATCGCATCCAGGTAGTTTGTACTGCAGTGCTGACCTTTGTGTTGTACACAGACATGTAGCATGCCGTCTGTACAGGGTATCCATTGATCATTTCACATTGACTACATTTCTGCACAGCAGGTGGGGTCACACCTGTTACTATATTTCTACATAAGATGGGGGGGTATACCTGACACTTGTACACATTTGCTAGGACTTTACTGGTATGTCAGGTACTCCATTTCAGTATGTAATCTTACCTATCATGCTGGCGAGAGTTATACCAGGTAACTACAGATCTTAGCTTTTAATTACCCACGTATTTGTTTTCGACTTTCTACCCTTCAGAACTGACATCCAACTGCTTGGTGTGTTGTAGTCTGTGTAGGCCTGGGGGGGGGGGGGTTACCCATAGGCCTCTCATTCAGAGGCCATAGCACAGCCTTTGTGTTGGTCTACACCTGTTCTACTGGCTGTGACTGTTGTTGGGTATGTGACACCCTCTGGCATGTGTGAACCACTTACCTTGTGAGTGTGTCGCAGTATTGAAGGTGGTGCTACAGGGCTGCCTATGTCGGATACACATAGTACACTCCCTACACATGCGTAGGCACAGGTAGTGTAATGTTTGGCATCCCTGTTAACTGTATGTGAGAGTCAGAGAGATGGTTATTCCCTGGGTACCCCTTGTATCAGTGTATGTGCTATGCGTTGCCTCTTTGCCAGGGCATACTGGGCATGCCTCCTTCTGCCGACTGGGACTGGCTTAGATTGTTCCTCCTTCTCCAAGTCATTCAGTGCCTGTGCAGGCCTTGTAAACAATGGGGAGCTGTGTGGCCCTGCCCTGTGCTGTTCCTGCTGCAGCTGTTTTCACAGAATCATATTGTGTAGCATGGCACATACAAGGACGATTTGGGTACATGTAGCTGGTGAGTACTGCAAGGCTCCACCGCATGTGCCCAGGCACCAGAACCGTGACTTGAGCATCCCAAACATACTCTCTACTATAATTCTGGTCTGTTCGCGTGCCTCATTATGGAGTTCTTGTTTGGGTGTGTGTGCATTTCTGATAGGCATCATCAGCCACGGCTCCAGTATCCCCCCACCAGGTGACCCGTGAGGGATCTCCCCATTGGCAAATCTCTAATACAGCTGCATCAGATGCCAGATGTGGGAATCATGATAGCTTCCAGGGCTGCCAGCACACATTATTATGCCCTGGGCATCGCACACGACCTGGCAGTTGGAGGGGAAGCCCTTGTGGTTGATGTAGACCCTACCCCACTCACCAGGTGGTGCTTTGATGCATATGTGCATACAGTCTATAGCACCCACTACTTTGGGTATTCTGCTATTTGGTGGAACAGTTGCATATTGCTGACCAACTCCCCACGGGTGTTGGGGAAATTTATGTGCTCACCGACGTGCTAACATGGCATCCAGGAACTGGTCGAGTACCCTGGATGCTGATGCCTGTGAAATTTCCATCATATCCCCAAGTTGGCCTTTCGAAGGTACCTATAGCTAGTATTCTTTGGCCTACACATACCTTGGTATCCACTGGGATGGGTTTCCCTCTGTTAGTTGTGTGTGTCAGGCGTGGCCAGCACAGCTCAACAATTTGCTGTAGGAGGTACCTGTCCACCCTATAGCGCTCCACTATCTCCAGGTCATGTAGCCCCTGGTAGGTTACCATGGGTCTGTACAATCTTCTCAGTCTCCTCACTGTGGGTTGGTCGACAGCATTCACATCCTCACCACCCTCAGCCTCTTCCACAAGTTGTACGAGAGCTATTGCAGCCCCTATCATTTTGCTGCTGTGAGTTTTAAAAGTTCCCCGCTTATTTACACCGGTGTAGTGTGTGGGAACAACTAGAAGGGAAGGCGTTTGCTTAGCTTACAGTAATGCTCTGGGCTGGGCTGGTCTGCTGCCTGTGTAACTGGCTGATTCTGATACATTTCACCTGCCAACTAAGCTAGTCCTACTCATTTACCTTCCTACTGATGTTTTGCCTTCCTGTGTTTAAGCCTGTGCCCGTGCTGCACAAACAATGCTCAAATGTGCACAATGCTGCCATTTCCTGGTGTAACTTCTATTTTCTTCCTGTAAAACCCAGTGCGCGGTGAGCACACACGCTTACGATTTGTAAAGACTGCTAGGCAGGTTTATATATACACCCCCTAGCTTAGTGCTAAGCTAGGAGTAAACCAGAGCCACAGGACTCCAATCCGCTTACAGTATGACCGACACCCCTCACCCCATGATGTCACTTAACTCCTAGGCCTGCACCAAGCTATACCTGCTCTTACACTGTTGGGACATGACTCGTATGCAGAGGAAAACTGGGATTCACTATCATTCACCTCATTTGCATAGGATTGCCTGTTAATGCATAGTTACATGTCTCACACTGAGCCTCCCCCCTTTAGCAACTACTACTCACTGGCCATGTTGTCTTCTGCTTGCCATTGACTTGCATGGCAGAAAACTGATTTTAGTTAGAATGTTTATTTTATTATCCCCCCTGATCCCATTTTGCTTGCCGCTGCCCTATGCTTAAACAGCAGAGATTGGCAAAAAAATTTTAAAAAGTTGATTTTTTTTTATTTTGTTTTATTTGCCATGCCAATGGCCTTATACTTGGCCATTGGCATGCTTACTACACGATACGCATTTGGAGCTGTCATAGCTCCATTTTGGATTTTGCAGAACTGTACTTTATTACTAACAGAGTACATTTCTGCAGATAGCACTAGTCTTGCACAGACTGTTGCAAGCTTCCCAGATGATTTCACCTGCAAATGGGGCAATTTGCATATCAGGGCTTAGTCCATGCAAGATTAATGCAAGAGCGCTCGTGCATGCCCCTGCAAGCTATTCCTGGAGCACACGGCAGACATATTGCCTGCTTGAGCTCCTGCACCAATCTTGCACATCGTGCAAGCTTATGAGAATCCAGGGGATTAAAGTATTCTTGAAGGCTTTATTTTATGAAAACAAATACAGATGATATAGTAGAAATTTATTTATATTTTCCCTTAGAATAAATAAAGTGAACAAAAAAAGTGACATACCATTCACTTAACAGGGAAAAAAAAAAAAAAAATTATATATATATATATATATATATAAAATATGTGGGTCTACTTCACTTCACCTAACTTCCAACTCACTGACTCCCATTTGACTGAGACCAAATGACTGAAATTTCATTTCACTGACAACTCATTTCACTGACAGTTCATTTGACTGACAAGTATTAGCAAGAAAATGGAATATGCCCCGTTCCCCACTGTAGTGCGTCCCTGGAGTTAGAATATATAGTTGGGGGTGTGGGGGGCACAGCCCCCCACAATGGGAGGGTGGGGGGGGCAAAGCCCCCCACTTTTCTTTTACTAAGCAATATTATATCAAAACTTATCATATGAAATGAAGTGGGGGGCTGCGCCCCCCACACCCCAACTACATATTCTAACTCCAGGGTCGCACTACTGTGGGGAAGGGGGCATATTCCATTTTCTTGCTAATAATACTGGTCAGTCAAATGAACTGTCAGTGAAATGAAGTGTCAAATTAAATTTCAGTGAAATGGGGTCAGTGAAATGAAAGTCAGTGAATTGAAGTAGACCCATATATATATATATATATATATATATATATATATATATATATATATATATATATATATATATATATTTATTACATACACACACATATATATATATATATATATATATATCAAATAAAGTTAAATAACGTGCCAGGCTTAGATGGCCTTATACCAAAACTATGTAAAAATACTATTAGATGTAGTTAAAATATTAGATAAGGTATATAAAAACTGCTGTAGTCCCTCCCATCATAGAAATATTCCCATCACCCATTTTAAAAAGATAAGGATCCTACAAAAGTGATCATACAGACCCATTTCATTTTTAAACGTGGACTAGTTTAGCTAACAGAAGTTATGTACTTATACTAAAACTACTTAATGATCAAACTGGGTTTATTTTAAAATTGACAACTACAAGATAGTATAAGAATACATACATTAATAAATTATGCAAATAAAAACAAAGAACTTTCTATCATTAGTCTTGATTTAGATAAGACTTTTGACTCTGTTAATTGGTCATACCTGTTTAAAACACCAAGTATACAATTTTTCACTTGAATTGCATTAACTTCTAAGTTATACAATAACTCTTGTGCTTATGCTAAACATGTTATTTTATTTACCAAGGAAAAAGGATGAATGCTTTTTAAAATGGTAATTCTCCCTAAAACATTGTCTTAGGATCTTTAGTTCTAAAAAACTGATGATATATAATATTCTATTTAAATTTTCTTTTTGCATCCTAATAAACCAATAGTTTCCTTTGACTAGCACAGAAAAGTTTGGGATAATGGCAGAACAGGATTCCCTGCGTAAATGGAATTACACCCTCTTCTCAAAAACTCCTATTTAAATATCATTTCCCCTTTCCAAAAGTTCATAGTCGAACCATTATATTAAAGACTTGTATTTTCTGTTTCCAATTGCATATACAAAGGACTACTTAAAAACTCAACTTCAACATGCTACTACTGAAACACTAAAGTAACTTAATTTATTGATTATATACACACACACACACACACACACACACACACACACACACACACACACGTGTGTCTGTAAATAACGTTGACATTTTGAGATCCAAACACAATCAAGATACTGAGAATTGGTTAATTTTACAAATATTTAGAGACTTTGTAACTATGATTCAAAATTAAACAAATACATAAAGAAATGTTATTGGAATTTAATACATATCAATAATGTAATGAAAAATCATATTTATAACAAAGTCTTAATTTGGTTTTCAGATATTTATTTAGAGAATTCCCATTGGAACTACTCCTCGGAAATTAATAATGAAAAATACTACACATTCCTTATACTGGAAATTTTTCATTTGGATTTAAAATGCTAACTGTTGTTAATCTGTATAACTTTGATGTATTGATCAGTTGTGGACCTACGTAAATAGATATGTTTGTCTTATAGTTTCAAAATCAAATAAAAAAAAAAAACTGCCATCAGTGTCTCCTGTGATGGCTGCCTGGGACAGTGTTGATGTGGCATCAACACCACAGGACCTTTTTAACCCTGCCAATTCAGGAAATGAAGGCCCTCAACATCATGTCCTCCACTGATCCTGCCAGCTTCAGACTGTTAACAAAAATCACCACCTCCACTACTACTGCTCCAGAGGGTACCATTGCACCAGCAGCTGCATAACAGCTACATGATGCAGGTGGAGCAGGTAGGGCAGGACTTGTGACCCACATGTGCTGTGTGCCTGTGGTTGTAGAGGTATGGTAGACCTCAGTGGTCGGTCTACCTCCCTATGCTGATGGTCATTTTGAAAGCAAAGTTTAAATAAAAAAAAAAAAAAAAGATAAAGGGTGGAGGGAGACAAAAAAAGATTGGATCAATGGCATGTCACATTACTTAATTAACACATAAAACAATATGAGAACTACATAAATATACCTAGACCACATTCAAATCTTGACGAGAAGGCATGAATGTGCTATAAAATAAATCACAATGGTATGATATGACTAATACTGGTCATCTCACACAGTATTATTGTACACAGGACTGATGTTTCATCTTATGGACATATGACGTGCACATGGAAATAAGCAGTTTTTTTTAACAGGTTCTATACAACCTTGGGCCTCATACGATGGCAAACAATATTTACTGTACTATTTCCCTGTCTACCAGGTTTTACTGTTTAAATTTTCATAATGCGATTTATAGCAAGCCAAACATGGTTAATTAAAAAAAAAAAAAAAAATTTAAAAAAAAAACTTCTTGGCAGATGTCTGGCAACAGCAGCAACTTTAATGAAAGCTTACTCTACACATCTCTTTCTAATGCCAGCTACAAAGGTAGCTGTAATTCAAAAAGAGTTTTGGACATCAGAGCAAATGGCTGCAGTGAGTGAACAAAATTTCTTTAGAGCTTCTCGAACAGCTCTACCATGTCAGATTAGTGGCTCAACATCTGAAATTGCACTCTGTTGTGTGCGCTGTGCCACCTACAAGAGAGCTGCACTTAGTGTAGCTCTGAATGAATCCGGCCTCCAGTTTTCGTTAAGTTCAGATGACAACTTTGCAACTAAGGACAGTTGTACACACCATTTCTGCTGACCAAATGGTGAAGGCAATAAGGCACAAGGAAAGCAAGTTTGCAATAAAAATAAAAACATTATTGGAAGTGAATAAGAGCTAGTAGCTTTTCTGTTTACTAAACACTTTAAAATGTACTTATTTAAACAGTATATAATTTAGTCTCATTAAAAAGATAGCCAGTGCACTTTTTCTTGAGGCTAATCTGAAAGCATGCAAGCTGTTTTTCATATCTAAGAGGGATAAGACAAAAACAGTATGTAAAAGCGCATAGGCTGTAACATCAGCATTAGCATAGGTAACCTGAACTTTAGGTTACTTAATGCCTGTGACTGCAGCTATCAATTTGGGACAACTGCACCTACCAGGAAGGTTAAACCTCTTTATTTGAAGATGTACATAGGTTATGGTGGTGTGTTTGAGGATTTTCATAAAGTCTTGTAAATATGTCATAGGTTCAAATAAAGATGACAAGAATCAATGGTAAAAAGGCTCAACCTGCCAAACATTTGTGGGTCATGTAACACAAAAGTTGGCAACAGACATTAAAAAAAACTGTCATAACATCATAATAGGTGGGAAGCTAGACTAAACATTACTTTGGAACATGAATGGCCTCACAGCCAAAAAGGTAAGTGCATAGAATTATATTAATGCAAAGTGCAAATGGCAATGCTACAGGAGACATTTAGAAGCAAGTGCAAATGGCAATGCTACAGGAGACATTTAGAAGCAAGTGCAAATGGCAATGCTACAGGAGACATTTAGAAGCAAGTGCTTGCCAATTTGATAAAGGATTAGAGGACGGATATTCAGCAGAATCAGGGAAAATGAAAAGGGAAGTACTTCCACTAATTGGTAGAGGAGCTCCAAAAGTGACAGAAGAGGAAAAAAAAAAAAGATAGCAATAGATTGCATATACTCACATTCCACGTAAAGCTGCTATTATGGAGCTTAATCAAATTTTGGAAGAAATAATCAATTTTCAGCAGGGAATGCTGTTACAGATGGGGACTGGAACTTTATTTGCAACAGTGAGAATGTATCTGGGGGACCAGGTGGGAAAATACAACAATGGACAGTGGATTAAGAAATGTATTAAAATATTTGGTATTTTAATACAGCAGTACTCCACCCTCATCCATTAACCTATTCCTCTATCCTACATTCTACAGTTTGTACACCCCTTTCCTCTTCAGCTAACTTACCTTAGCTGTACCAAACTACACCTGCTAATGTATATACTCAATATGCATGCCTTATAATAAATTTCTCTGCATTTGTCATGCGACTGCACTGGCTTATACTTCTAAGTTTGCCTGGAATTGTATTGTAATTGGACTAGCTTAAACTATTATCTGTGCCTTGTATTTTATTTCTCTGTACTATCCTTGTATTTTATTTCTCTGTACTACTTGTGTTTTTATAATATATTTTGCACAATGCATTTGGTTTTACTAACTGTTTCTAATACTATGTACATTCATGCTAACTGCCTTTGTGGAGCTTTTCTCCCTGGGCCTCCCATGAAAATGGGCTCTTCTTGGCTCTGTGGACTTTCCCGGCAAAAAATGCCAATAAATAAAACAGTAAAAATAAGAAAAGGCCCACAATGCATTCTGGGAAGCATAACAGAAAATCAAATGGTGAAAGAAGAAATGCTGTTAATGTTGCAGAACAAAAACACACAAATAGTAAGATGGCATGTAACTCATCTGCAAATCAGCTGGAATATCAGCTGCTATATCTGCAACTGCACTCTACTTGACGTGACGTAAGCATATTTACAGAAGACTACACATTTAACCAGAAAAATACATACAATTTCACAGAAAGTGTAGAAAATTTATTACAAATAGCACAAATTATATCCATTGCACCGAGGATATAAAAATCACAAGATGATTACATTTCGAAAAGGCAGCACATCATGAGATACGGGTTCAAGTTGAAATGAACAGACATCAGCAGTATAAAGCTCAATGGGAAAACAATGGTTACACATCTACGTTTTTAATAATCTCAGCATGGTATGGCATGAGGAAGATGCGATTTTAAAAATTGCTAAAACATCCATTCTGCACTGTGGTACAAACTTGACTGGCTGCTTGGGCTGCCCTACTCTCCTCTCCTGGAATGCTCCACTGTGGGTTTGTGATGTGTTGCTTCAAAGTACCATCATGGTGCTGTTCAAAGACATGAGTCAATAAGTGAAATGCTGCACTCCGCAGACAGCTACTGCACATTTCCAATCATCTTTTAGTGGATACTTCTGTACTAGAACATACAAGAAACTACAGAGTCGCCTAGATATTTGTAAAGCCACCCATATATTTGTAAAGCCAGTATGGTTTTGTAAAGCCAGTATGTTAAATACATACACGTATGTAAACACACAGGCATTGCAGACATTAATCCAGAGGTTCATCTACTGCCAGTTTTACATGATCAGCTTTGGCTGTTGGGTAAGGAGGACACCAAAACGCTTCTTTACAGTGATGCGTTGTCTCGAGTACTTGTCATCTGGGGAAAATCGGGCAGGATGGGCAGAGGCTGTTGGCTTCCCTTCAGGGTCATACTTCTGTAAAATAAACACAAAATTATTTAAATCAAGTGCCTTAAGAAGTGATGTCCATTTGCTCAGATAACCAATAGCAAGAATGCACAGAAGTAACCGATACAAATCATGCAGTACCCAAAACTAGATATGCCATGTACAAACGCTTAAAACAGCCTTTTGCGGCAAACATACTGACTTTAATGGTGGCTGTGGTACTACAGGAGGATAACACCAAAGCCATGAGGGTATTTGTGAAGGGAGCTTCTGTCACTAAAGGTATCCATCTTTTCAGTTAATCATCATGCGACCCTTTAAAAGGCAGAAAAGCTGGAATTTTGCAAGAACATTCATGGCCAAGATAAAGCTTGGTTTCAGGCTTTTAATTAAAACAATTTGGACTGATTGGCTCTGCAACTGAGAGGAGACTAGACTATACTCAGGTGTTTGAATAGTCTGGTAGGAAAGGATGGACATAAGGGGATTACGCAGGCTTGTTCATCGGGGGCGGGGGGTTGGAAATGGTAGGCCTAGTCAGACCAACCTTCTGTGCAGGTGGAAGCCTTCATGTTATCAGTGGCCTTAGGGCCTTGGAGATTCCAATCCTCTGAAGTAGGTAGAGAACCGAGAACCACTCTGGTCTTCCGTGCATTAATTTGTATTGCACCAAAATATTTTCAGGCTTACAGGGTGTTATGTAAATATCATTATTCAAAACAGTTACAACAACTTTACACACCTGTTGCACTAACAATGTTGATCAACAGAATCCTACTGAATACTTGTATCATGACCAACAAGACAAGCAAACTGAACTCAAACAATACATCGCAGAAACAATTAAAATCAAAAAGAAATGCCAAAATACAAGTCAACATGCATTTTAACTTTAGTGCATCAAACATTTATCTGCAACAGCAAAAATGTAGTGTGTGCAAATCAGCAGCAAAATCAATTCCTGCATGTAGTTTACCTGCATTGCTGCTTGTCATAGCACTCTTACCCATTTAACTGCGTGTACCTCTTTGTACGGGGTGGGGGCAAGAGCACTTCCTGGTTAATGGAAGTGATCAAGCTGCAGTTTCAGTTAGAACCACAACATAAAAATTGTTACTGGACCACACCTGCTGGGTAGTGGATGGATGGATGGATAGTCTGCAACTAGCTGCAACCATAAACAATAAGAGCCACACAATCCAAGCTGCAGTAATTTTAACCACTGCAAGTTAACGGTTATAAGAAAAATGGAAAAAGTAAATAATTTAAGTTTTCAAAAAGCAATGAAGCAAATAAACTCTCAACTACCCGAAATTAAGAAGTATAAACTTAAATCTCATCTTCCTCACTAAATGAGCCAAGAAAGTTTTCTAAGCCCCCCAACCAAGCAAGATGGAGCATATCACTTAACACCCAGATAAAGTATTACCTAATACTATAAGCGCTCAAAACACAGAGAGCTGACAAAAAAAGACACTCGGCTTGCCTAGTCTCTGGATTTGGAACAGTTACAGAAAATGGACTTATAGTCCATGGTAGGGAGTAAAGGTCACAGGTCTAGAGACTTTTCCCTGTCAACAACAAAATATAAGGGCCATCCTTTCTGCAAAGACAGACTTTCTACAGATTCATCACTATGACTCTGGCAGCAGGCTGATGTGATTTTTCGGGGGGGGGGGGTTCAAAAGTTATCACCTACCCCAACAGCAGCTCTATATCACTGTAATCCATCCTTTTGAACATGCATAACTTACCAACAGTGCCTGGGGAAATATTTTGTGTTAGGCTTATCTGAAGCCATCTCCCTGTCCTCTTACCCTCCTATATAGTACTATGTACTAGCTGTTCTCAGCTCCAGAGCCCATCTTTCTAATCAACAGCCCTTCCTCCAGACCTTGCTTCAACACTGGAATGGGGAATGAGAGTGGATTAAAGGATGTTGAGAGAATCCATGGAAAAATATGGCCACAAAAAAGGCATTCCCTGGATACCACATCCTACAAACTGTGGTTTGTGAAAATATGCAGAGAAGCCCACACTGTAGCTACTCAACAGAAACATTAGTAAGACGACCTTAGGAGGCAGTTAAGACTCCAACAGAATGAGCAGTCCTGGTGGAAGCTGCTCGCATACTGTTCATAACAGACTTGAATGCAATCTCTGAGCCACCTTGCATGCATACACAAAGCACCACTACAAAACAAATCCAGTGTCTAGACTTTCTGCCCTAACTTATTTTGCAAAAATGCCAAAGAGAACAATTCTAAACTTTGGTTCTATTAAAGTAAAATCTAAATTGCCTATGGGCATTAGGCATTACTACAGATATTCTCCATTAGTGAAATAATTTGCAAAACAAGTTAGTCTCAGCAGCCAACCTATATACTGAAACTATACCCTTTCCTTCTGAAAGATAAGGGACGTTGAAGTTCTGAAAGTAAGTGCAACTAAAAAAAAATAAACTCTCCCAAAATAAGTATTTTAGATGGGTGAAGATGCTGGTTCGAAAAGGGTGATTTCTGCAGCACCACTTTCAGGCTCTATGGAGGCCCAAGACTCTGTAGCCACATTTTTCTCACTAGTCCCCCATTAAGGACCGCTTTGCAAACTTCTAAGAGAAGGCAGAGTTATCACGACTGCCCTACCAGAAAGTGGACATCGTAGGAAGATGTACTTTGAGAGGAGCAGAAATCTGCAAAATTTGAGATGGCAATCTAGTACAGCTGCACCATAAGCCAAGAAGGGATCTACACCCATGGTTTGTTGCCAATAATGCACATCTAGTGGATATAAAAAGTGTACAAAACCCTGTTAAAATAAGACCACAATAAATCATTTCAAAACTTTTCCCACCTTTAATGTGACCTATAACCTGTACAATTCAACTGAAAACTCTGTTAGGGGAAAAAAATATAAAACTTAAATAAGTTGGTTGCACAAGTGTGCACACCCTTAAACTAATACTTTGTTGAAGCACCTTTTGCTTTAATGACAACATTGTCTTCTTGGGTACATACCTGCCAACAATTAAAGGGACACTGATTAACCCCAAAAAGTTCAGTTATCCTAGTAGGATTTTCCCAACATTTACTCCGTTGCCTGCTATAGCAAAAAGCCATGGCTCGCAGAGCTTTTAAAAAGCATCAAAGGTATAGCATTGTTGATGGGTATCAGTCAGGAGAAGTTAAACTACCCCAAGAAACACAGTGAAGACAGTCGTCAAAAAGTGGAGAGAATATGGGACAACAGTGACATCGCAAAGAACTGGACGTCCCTCCAAAATTGATGAAGACACTTGTCAGGGAGGCTGCCAAGAGACCTACAGCAACACTGAAGGAGCTGCAGGAATTTCTGGCAAGTACTGGTTGTGTACTAGTACTGGTTGTGTACTACGTGCAACAACAATCTCCCATATTCTCCATATGTCTGGCTTATGGAGTAGGGTTGCAAGACAGAAACCTTTTCTTACACAACATCCAGGCCCGGCTAAAATTTGCAAAACAATACATCAAGTCTCCCAAAAGCATGTGGGAAAATGTGTTACGGTCTGATAAGGTCAAGATTGAACATTTTGGCCACAATTCCAAAAGGTATGTTTGACGCAAAAACACTTCACCATGGTGATGGTGTTCTTTTGGTGATGAGAAGCATGGTGGTGGCAGTATCCTGCTTTGGGGTTGCTTTTCTTCAGCTGGAACTGGGGCTTTAGTCAAGGTGGAGGGAAATTACTAATAGTTCCAAATATCAGTCACTTTTGTCCCAAAACCTTCAGGTGTCTGCTACAAAGCTGAAGATGAATTTCACCTTTCAACACAACGACCCCAAGCATACATCCAAATCAACAAAAGAATGGCTTCACCAGAAGAAAATTAAAGTTTTGGAATGGCCCAGCCAGAGCCCAGACCTACATCCAATAGAAAATCTGTGGGGTGACCTGAAGAGGGCTGTGCACAAGAGATGCCCTTGCAATATGACATATTTGGAGCGCTTTTGCAAGGAAGAGTGGGCAAATATTGTCAAGATGTGGCATGCTGATAAGACTCCTCCCCAAGAAGACTGAATCATCTTCTTTCGGCTGCTCCCATTAGGATTTCTTCATGTCCTCTGCATCTTGCTCTGTCACACCAACCACCTGCATGTCCTCTCTCACCACATCCATAAACCTCATCTTAGGCCTTCCTCTTTTCCTGTTACCTGACAGCTTCATCCTTAGCATCTTTTTCCAAATATAATACTGTAATTAAATCAAAAGGTGTTTCAACAAAGTATTAGTTTAAGAGTGTGCACACTTATGCAACCAGCTTATACTTTTATTTTTTTTATATTTATCCCCCAACAGATTTGTTTTGCAATTGAATTGTACAGTTTGTGGGTCACATTAAAGGTGGGAAAGTTTTTTAAATGATTTATTGTAGTCTCATTTTTTTTTTATACATCACAAAAACCGGGCATTTAAAACAGGGGTGTGTATTTTATATCCACTGTAAATAAAACATGTAACGCACAGTAACCCATATTTCTGCAGCACTGTTGAAATATCTCTGCAGCACATCAAAGCAAAATTCAATCGAGACCTATTTGGTGACCCAAACAATTCTTAATAACACATGGGGCCTTTACCTGTTTGTGTGGAATCTGAAATTCAAAACCTTATGCAGTAGTAAGATACAGACCTACCAATTCAAACAAACCTGATTAGGGTAGCGTGCAACTGCTATTTAAGCCAATACATTTTTAATTTTGATGCACTAAACTGGTGATGGTGTTCTGCGCTCCTAGAACATTAAAGCTTCCAAGGCTGTTAGATGATTGCTGTTACAACTTCTGGGTCGCAGATTAATATGTACAACTAAGGCTTCGTGCTGCAAGCACAATGCTATGGACTGCCCTTAAAAAGAGGCGACTGTATTTAGTGTAAGCGTATTTACTTAGTCAACAAAAACTGCAGGTTGCAGTTTGTTCTACACATCAGTGTGATGGGACTGTTACAGCTTTTAAATAGGTCAGCTGAGCCCAATACAGCTCCCTTTATATTCCCACCTGGCCGGCAATGCACAAGAATGCGCCTAACAGTCTATTATGAGCAGATTTCCAATTGTAACCAATATGTTTTAGAAACAGTCATGAAAATCACCTTGAGGGGAAAGAGCAAAAAAGCTCCAGAAGTGAATCTACACATACGCGTTGAGAACATACAAGTAGCTGTATCTGGAGAAACAGATGATGAACCTTCAGTCGCACTGATGTACAAGTGTTGAAATGCCAAGAGTTTTAGCTCAACGTGCCGTTTAAAACTTCAGTCTTTTTTTGATACTGACTAGAAAGGTGCTAAAATAATTAAATTGTTCCTAGACAGATTGAGGGACTGGATTCCTGTTTGATATATTACTCAATTACTGATAGAATATCTGGTCCTTCTGGAGTAAACTAGGCTTCTAAACAGAGGAGATCAGCATTACTTATTGTCAACACTCACAAGGGCATCTGTAATTTCCTTTTCTTAATTATACATGGAGCACAGTGACTACACTTCAATACCTTTGGGGGGGGGGGCTACTTAAGAACTTCTACAGCATGAGGCTCAACTGTTAGGCACCCCTCAAATCCTTTTAAGATCATGCTTTGCACTAAAACCAGTCAGTACTAACCAGCAAATGGCAGTAACAGATTTTTAAAACGGCTTTGTTGCTGCCTGGAGTCCACAGCTGGAATCTGTCCTTGACTTTCTCTCAAACTCATTCCTTGACATAACCCATTTGTTCCTATTTGACAGAAAACACAGGCCCAAAGTGCATACCTTACAGTATTCTGCAGGGGGGGTTGACAATGACAACGGATATGGCATAGGATTTAACATACAGACCTACTACACAAAAAAGGTAGTAATGCTGCCCACATAAACGTGCAGAAGGCAAAGCATGGGAGATAACATATACACAGGGTGCAAGTGTCCTTACTGGGTTATAAATACGAAAGCTTCTTCAGTCTCATCTTCCACAAAATAACCTCTGGCACAAAACCTTGGAGCAACCAATGATATTTACCTACAGCCAAACAAGGCAGGAACACATGCAGTCCCTGTAAAGAGGATTGCACTAGCCAAAACAGTAACACAGAAACAAAAAACAAAAAAAGGAAGCAAACCAAGGATTTACGTACAACATAAAATGTGTACACGCAGACTAGTTAACATGTGTGGTGATTTGCTGGTTGAACAGCAAAAACAAAGACATAAGCCAAGTTTTATTCTGGGTGGCACTGGCAAACGAAAAACAAAACTCTTCACTTCAGCACTGTCTTGTTTGTGGAAGCCAAGAAACACACTTGACAGTTTAAAATTTACAAAACTGTCACCAAAAATTACAAAACCATCACCAAAAATTACATCAGTGAACAACTATTAAATGCGTAGAATTAATCCTTGATGTGCACCAACATTTGTTATACTGCATTAATTTTACTAAAGTGACTGAAGAATCTACAGCTGGTCAGTAAGTTCCAGCGAGAGTCCAACATCTGATAATATGAAGAGACGGGCACCCAACTTTTATTTTCCTTATACACAAATGGCACTGCTGGAGAATGGTGGGAAGCAATTAGTCCTGCTACACCATCTCCATCCATGGGCTTTCAATCTATGCCCATCATCATGTTTAAATTAAAGCACCTCATCCCCAGTGCTTTTTTTTGCCACCTCTGCATTATCACCAACTGTCTCTCAGTGAACTGACCCATTCATTTCCTGATCACAGATGGTAAGCATAGGGGAGAAGGGCCATTTTTTTCGACTTTGCGACCGTACAAAATCAACTATGCATGCAATTGGCCAACTTTGCTATCCGCTTCCTCCTTTCTGCAAAGGGCACCGTTAGACCCCACCCAATCCTGAAGCAAGCAAGCTGGTTTACTTGGTCTTCAACAGGGAACCACACCATGCCCGTTAAACCCCTGGATGCTCACAATCGAATCTGCACTATACCCATATGCCCCTGGATCTCACAATCGACTACACCACCATGCCTGTATGCCCCTGGATGCTCACAATCCTCTTCCCACAGAGGCAAATGGGTCAAGCTCCTTCTCTCTCTTTGGCTGGCTCTAGTGCCGGGGTTGCTAAATGAACCCTGGCAACCTCTGTGCCGGGGGGTGCTAAATGAACTCTGGCAGCATGGGGTCATAGTCAAATCACTTTACGTCATGAAGCCAGGAATATAGTCAGTGCTTTGTTAAACTTCTGGTAGAATTCTCTCACCACCATTTTGAAAAGTAATAAGCTTTGTCTGGCTCTGTAATGGTAGCAACAAATACCAAAATGTGCAATCAAGTTCTCAAAATGAAAACAGCAAAAACAACTTTAAACTAGTGACAATATTTTCTCAAGAAATCTATTTTTTTTTTTATCTCATGTTTACTACCACTTAAACTCTGCATTTCTGAACAAGGGGGTGGGCTTTGCCCAAATGTTCCCTCTTACACTCTTGCTACTTGTGTACCACCTCCAGGACTGATATACCTCAGAATAAGGGTAACACTATCGAAGTACAGCAATCCTGAACTTTTAAACAAATCTGTGATACAATTTAAATAGTTGATGATAACGTCTTACTTTTATGCCTAACAACCAGTTTAGCCCACCCCCAACTAAATATGCCTTTAAAAGGGGGAGAGGAACGTCAGGGGAAAAAAAAAGGTTCTCATTTTTTACCAAAAGCTCTGTTGAGAGTGCTAGTTCTTATTACTGTTTCTGGATGAAACCACAGAAAAACTGTAATCAGCTAACTGTTTGGGCACTGATGCAGCCAGTGAGGTGTGGGGGGGGGCACTACCAGCATACCCATCACAGCTGGTACCCAATGGAATCGGAAGTGCAGGAAATGCAGCATACGTTACAGATGTGCTCCTTCTTCGACAAAGACATGCCCATGTGGTATACATGACAGAACACAGGCAGAAGGTGCAGCCGAACCCCGACTGGGCACATCAGGCACCAGCGTGGGTTTAGGGCCACGGCCACCTTGATGACAGTTGCACAAGGTCATTGTTTTTCTGCCCTGCACCTATCTTTAGTTGCTCTGGAGTTCTATCTTTAATTAATCTGGAGTTTTTTTTTTTTTTTAAATACAGATTTACAAATTAACTTCATTATAGTGCTATGATTTATAAATATTCATTATACTGCTAAGATTTATAAATATATATACAGCACTAACTAGTATCACAAACAGCAAAGGGGTGAAGCTATGATAGCAGTCCAGGGCACCTGGGCGGCACTAGTGGTGCCAGTACCTAATGAATCAAGCAAGAGTGAGTGGGAACAAACAAGGTGGAAAAGGTTTTTGGTTAAGCTCACAGTAGAGATGCTGCAGGGCTCAGCTGTACCATGTATGACTGAAGAGCGCACAGTTTGTTCATTGTGGCTGTGTGAAGGGATACGCAAGCACCACCTACATGGACATTAAATGCCAGGGTCAAGGATTGGACTCCTAGCAAGAAAGAACAAAAAAAAAAAACAAAAAAAAACAAAACACACCTCCTGTAGATTATGAAGCCTACCTCCCATGCAGTACCAACATTTTTTGGTTTTGCATAAAATGAAACAGTGAACAGAACACCTGCTGTGTTTGACTGAATACAAGTAAAATGCAGAAAGTAAACGCCCTTTTACAGAGCATTACAAGCGAGTATCTCTCTCTTTTCCCCCCAAGCATGAGGATCACATTTGCCAAATTAGCAGCACTTAATATGAAGTTTCGTAAATCAAAATGGTACAAATTAAGCATTCTGTAATGTTTTAATTATGAGACCAAGTCTCATCAATTCTTCACAGCCTCAAGACTGGGCATAGAAACTCTAAGGGTCAGGGATGCATTCTGATGAAAAACTAAGACAAGCCAAGAATTATAATTAAGTAAACCATTTCTACACAAGCAGAACGTTACCAAACATGCAGGCACTTCAAAAACACAAGTGATACATTTCCATTTATTGGACTGCTCGAGGCTACGGACAAAGTACAGTTGGGTACACCTACCATAAATGTAGATGTTAGAGTGTCTTCACTGTTGCAGTCATGACTGTAGGGTTCTCCGCTGCCGGCAGGCAGCCCCAGGTCGGCCAGAATCCCAAAGTCTGGGTCCGGCGTCGGCTGTTCAACCACGCTCCCTGACGTCAGAGCGCCAGGAGTACAAAGCTGACAGCCGACGCCATCCTCTCCAGTTTTTCTTGCCCCAGATGTCAGGAGTCCCAAAATGAAAAAGGTCCCATAACCTTTGCAAATACACCTCAGAAGAATGGTGAAAAAAGGAAATACACAAAAGTAAAAACAAGAGGGGACAGGAGGGAGGGAAACCCAGACTGCAACAGTGAAGACACTCTAACATCTACATTTATGGTAGGTGTACACAACTGTACTATGTTCATCGTGTTTCACTGTTGCAGTCATGACTGTAGGGTAGAATCCCAAAGCTGAAAGAAAGGGAGGTGGTCATAAAGAGGAAGGGGCGGCTAAAAAGGCCCTGCAAGACTGCAGAGGCAAAGCCTGCCCTAGACTTGGAGTAGAGAGGTAGATTGTAGTGCTTAGAAAAAGTATGCACTGAACTCACAAGTTGCAGCTTCCAAAATGTCCTTGGTAGGAACTCCCCTGAGGAAGGCCGCAGAAGTGGCAGCAGCTCTGGTGGAATGAGTCCGTATACTCCCTGGGATCTGCTTTCCATGGTGAGAATAACAAAATCTGATTCCATGAGCAATCCATTTAGAAATGGTCTGTTTTGAAATGGCTTTACCTTGGGAACTTGAAGCATAAGAAACAATTGTTCTGATTTTCTGAAGTCCTTGGTTCTGTTCAGGTGATGTGTACATCCAAGGAATGCAAGATCCTTTCCCCTTTATTTTGAGGAGTGGGGAAAAAGGTTGGCAAGTGGATAGTTTGATTTAAAGCCACTTTGGAAACCACCTTAGGCATGAAGGTAGGATTAGTCCTCAGAGATACCCTGTCTTGATGAAAAATAATATAAGGTTCCACAGCCATAAGAGCTTGTAACTCTGAAACTCTCCAGGCAGAGGTTAGGGCTAACAGGATAGCTGTCTTCCAAGATAAAAACTTGATGTCAGAAGAGGCAGCAGGCTCAAAAGGAGGCAAGGTTAGTTTTTCCAAAACATAGTTGAGATCCCAAACAGGAATGGGAGGAGATCTAGGAGGTCTTAAGTTCTTAGCTCCTCTGAGAAACTCATGAGCTGGTGGGAAAAGATGGGAGGGTCTGTATTATAATGAGCAGAAATAGCAGAGGCATGCATCTTAATGGAAGAGAAAGAGAGACCCTTATGTAAGAGATCTGTCAAGTAATTTTAAAGTAATATTAGGAAGAAGAGGATCAGAATCCTGAGCCTGCATCCAGGAACAAAATCTTTTCCATTTTCCTGCATAAGATTTTTTAGTGCTAGGACGTCTGGCTTCTAAAATGACATCCATAACCTGCTTGGGTAGTAAAGAAGAAATCAAAGGCCCTGGATTAACCAGGCCGCCAGGCTGAGAGTTCTGACATGAGTGTAGAACCTGACCCTGATGTTGGGACAGAAGGTTCGGAGACTGAGGTAAAACCCAAGGGGGCTCCAGGCATAGGTTTTATTTATTTTTTTGTTTTAGAGTTGGATACCAAAACTGCAGAGGCCAATTTGGAGCTAGCAAGATCATCTTGGGCTTGTCCTGTTTTATCTTCAATAAAACCCGTGGTAGAAGAGGAAGAGGCAGAAAGGCATATCCCGAGAGGTTCCTCCAACTGAATGACAGGGCGTCCACTTTCCAAGCTTCTCTGTGGAAAGTCCTGGTGCAAAAATTCTGTAGTTGATGATTGAGATGGGATGCAAAGAGGTCTTTGTGAGGACATCCCCAGACTGCTGTTATCCTGAATATTTTGGTGTCCAGCATCCACTCGTGTGGATCCGAAAGGTTTCTGCTCAGACTGTTTGCCAGGAAATTTCGTTTCCCTGGTAGAAACTGAGCTTGAAGATCCAGATTGCAAGCTAGAGCTGTGTTCCATAGATCCATGGCTAGTCTGCAAAGGGGGTAGGAATGAGATCCCCCTTGATTGTTTATGTACCACATAACTGTGGTGTTGTCTGTCCGTATTAGCAGTTGTCCTGGTTGTAAAAGATTCCTGAAGGCCAACAGAGCTTTCTGAACGGCTAACACTTCCTTTAAATTGATATGCAGGTGCTTCTGATCCTTTGTCCAAAGGCCCTGCAAACAATTGCCCTGAAAATGGGGTCCCCAAGCATAATCCGAGGCGTCTGTGGTTAGAATCTGAGTGGCAGGAGGCAGACGGAAGGGTTTCCCTTTGTTTAGAGCACATGCCCTGGACCACCAAAGAAATTCCTTTTGAAAGCAAGGAAGGACAGAGATCAGTATGTCTCAACTGTGGCAATGCTGAGACCATACACTTTTTAGGTACCACTGTATTTTACTCATGTGTAGTCTTGCATATGGTACGAGAAGGATGCAGGAGGCCATGTAACCCAAAGCCTGCAGGAATTTCCTTGCAGATAGTGGAGTTACAGTTGCCAAGGTTTTGAAAGTTGAAGCCAGTTGTAATTGTTTTTCGGATGTCAGAAATGCCATCTGGGTTGTGGGTTGTGGTGTTTAGAAGTGCACCCAGAAAAGTTATCTGTTGTGATGGTGTCAAATTTGACTTTATGTTTACAGAGAATCCCAGGAACTTGAGGAGGTTCTGTACAAATTCTAGATGCTGGAGTAAGACATCCTTGCTGTCTGCCTGAATTACCCAAGATAAGGGTAAATTTGAATTCCCTTGAGTCTGCAATAAGCTACTACTGGAGCCAGACATTTGGTGAAGACCCTAGGCGCAGTAGACAATCCAAAGGGCAGCGCAGAGAATTGAAAGTGCCTCGATCCGGCCTTGAACCAGAGGTATTTTCTGCGATCCTGCCCGATGGGAATGTGTAAATATGCCTCCTTTAAATCCAAAGTTACCATCCATGCATCTTTGGACAGCATTGAAGTAGCTGCTGTAGAGTAAGCATCTTGAATTTTGGAATCTCTAGAAAGGTGTTCAAGACAGACAGATCCAGAATGGGTCTCCATGAGTTTTGCTTCCTTGGGACTAGAAAAAGCCTTGAGTAAAAACCTTTTCCCATCTCTGAAAGAGGAACCAGTTCTATGGCATTCATAGCCAAAAGAGCTTCCACCTGGTTTAAGGCCTCCGTCCATTGATGTTTTGGAAGGTCTGGCCATCTGCTCGGCCTTGGCAAGGTATGAAAATGGAATATGTAACCTCTTCAAACCACATCCAAAACCCATTTGTCTTGGGTTATTTGAGTCCAATTTTGATAAGAGAGTTTTCCTCCGAGAGGGGCTTCCAGGCAAGAAGTTCCTGTAGCCCAACAGAGGGAGTCATTGAGTTTTGTTTCCTTTGAGATTGTGACCTGTCCTCTCCTCCCATAGGGGTGGAAGCAGTCCACTGTCTTGGTCTATAAGCAGCTTGTGTTTGAGGCCTACCTCTGGAGCGTCTATATCTACCCCTCTGAGGCCTGTCTGAAGTGGAAAATGACCAATTTTTTGAAGGCCAATTCCTGCTAAATCTAGGTGGCTGTACTTGTATAACTGTTTGCATGGATTTCGCCTTATCCTCCATCGTTTTAATCACCTCTTCAGCTTTTGATCCAAACAAAACATTATGCTGAACAGGAGCATCCAATAATTTAGCCTTTACTTGTTCAGGTAAATTTTGTTCCTTTAGCCATGCATGCCTTCTAATGACCGTGCCAGAGGCCGCAGCCCTACAAGAAGCCTCCAAGGCATCAAATCCACAGTGTAAACCATGCTTCCCAACCTGTTCAGTGGCATGCAATAAGTCATGTAATTCCTCATCTACACAGGCAGAAATAAAACAGACAAGAGAAATTGCTGGTATTTAAGCATATGAAACTGACAGTTGCCCTAATGGACAAAGTAGCAGAAGTGTACACCTTTTTGCCCCATCTTTCAAAGGATCGAGAATCCTTTTCAGTAGGAATGGGATTTTTGGCAGAAGCGGCCTTAACTCCCTTAGGACCCTGAGAAATAGTTTCAGGGTCAGCAGCAGGGTTCTTGTATAAAAACTGATGGGAATCAGGAACCCTGTAATATCTATCAGGCTTAACAGGAGGAGGAAGAGAGTCAGGGGGTTAAATTAGCCTCCGAAAAGGCATCATCCACAATATCCAAAACAGGAGGAATAGCCAGGGGTCTATGTTGGGGAAGAAGAAAATCCCTTAGTCTTTTCTTGGATTCCGAATACTCCTGTCCTTCCCAGTGGAAATGTTCCCTCATTTCATGCAAAGTTTCCCCAAAAGAGAAATCCTCAGGGGGAGAAGCTGAAGGAATGCATTCTTCAGCATCAGAATCCTCATAAGGAGGGAAAGAATATTCCTGATCAGAAGAAGAAACTGAGGAAACAGAAGCCTGATCAGAGGAATCATAATAAACATCCTGCCTTGGCCTTTTGTCTGGAGGGGGATGTGAACCCCTAATCATAGTAAGTAAATCCTCCACCATCCTGAGTAACCGTTTCTGTGACTTGGGAGCCAGTTCAGAAGAGGCCTGTGTTGAAGTCTGATTTAGAAGGAGTCTTTGCCTTTGTCTTTACTAGTAGCTGAGTAGGCCTGAAAACCCCTTCGGAAGCCGGTACCTGCACAAAGGCTCCGGACCCATCCGAAGGAGCATTTTCCAAAGGTCCTGCAACAGAAATATTTAAAGGCCTGGTTGGCTCCTCATGAGAGTCCGTTTCGGCCGTCTGTTCTGAAATGGCCGACGACAGGGGCTGCAAAAGCGCCTCACTAATGTCAGCTGAACCTGAAGCTGGCTCCGCTTGTGTGTTGCGTTATCAGATTTGGACCTCGGAGGCCTGTCTTTATCCTTGCGACGTTTGTGAACTCCGGTAGCCGGGACCGTATCCGATGACATTTTGTAGTTAAAGCGCCTACCGAAGTAATGAAAAGCAAAATCGTACCTTCGCTTAATTGTACGTTGATTGAATCTAGCACAAAACCGACACTAGCTACGTCGTGGTCAGGGCCTAAGCAAGGAATACAGTTAGAATGAAAATCCTTATGAGGTATTTCCTTCCCACATGAAATACAATTATTCCGACATCGGAGTGGAGCAAGAAAAAAAAGTTTCCCCAACGGGGTACTTAGATTAATCTTCGGACCGAAGTATATAGAAAAATTCGAGTCAGCCGACCGGTACTTGCGAACTGCTATCACCGCACGGCAAGAAAGACTGGAGAAGATGGCGTCAGCTGTCAGCTTTGCATCCAAGGAACGTGACACTAGTGAACGTTTCACCAACGTTCCAATTTTACCTAAATCTGCTCCTTGTAGAATGGGAGAAACACAGGTCTAACCAGCAAAGTGTTTATTTTTAGTTTTGTTTATTAACCAATGCAGTTCTCTGGTTTACTTTGACCCTCTTCAGGTTCATCCCAGAGGTAAAAAAACTGAAATTACAAATGTCAAATAAAACAGAAATTACAAACATCAAATAAGAGTTGCATACTAAAGTAAATAAAATATTGCTGAAATGCAGCTTCCACCCAAAAAAAAAAAAAAAAAAAAAAAAAAAAAAAAAGGGGGGGGGGGGCAAATACCACTGTATACTTAACTGTCCAACTAAAGCTCTGCAGCCAAGATAAAATACACAACATGTAAATGAATAAAATTTGGTTTGGTACACAAAATCATTAACAGTACAAAAAGATTGCTTAATTACCACTTTTTTAAAACTTGCAATATGGTTTAAAAATATGCATTGCTTACTGTGTGACTAAGTAAGTCACTCAAGTGGGCAGTGCTCCAGCATTACCTCTGAAAAAGGACTGCGTGTCCACTGACACACCCAGTTTTTATTTATCCAATCATCTGTTGACCAGATTAGTTTTACTAGGTTGATATCTGGTGTGATGTGAGGTACTGCCAGCTCTGCCAGGAGAAGTGCAGATCTGTTAACATATGCCAACACAGCTAGCTGAAATAGAGTTGTTGCAGCTAGTTAAGAGGTTACTAGTAGTGTGGGTGAACTGGCATAACAACTGAGAGGCGTGCACCGTGAAGTGGAAATACAAGACAAGGCTAAATAGTGAACATAATGTTTAGGTTAAAAGTTCAAGATTTTGGATCAGTATAAGCCAAGTAGAAAAAGAATACTAGGTTTTACAATAATGCAGACTGGTTAGTTTTGTGGTTGAAAAGAAAAAGGTATGGCAAATTGGGTTGAGGTGAAAAAGATTGTTAAGTGTTTATCCTGGGGAGTTACAGGAGCATAACCAGTTATTTGTGTAGTGCACTTTGAGGTGCTTTTTACATGTTGGAGTAGAGCCAATAGTGTTTAAATGGGTAGGTAGGGTATTCCAGGCCTTGGAAATAAGGAAACTGGAGCGAGATTTACCTGTGGAATTATTTTGGAGGATTCCCAGCGGTTTTAGGTACTATATATCAAAGTTCTTTATGCAAAATATGGTTTAATTAGATTATGGAGTGCTGGAGTTTTAGCCAGGTAGCAGTACAGTTTGTGAGCTAATGCCAGCGGATAGCTCAAGCCAGTTTAGTTGTTTCAGAGCTTCACAGCGATGTGTCCTACATTGGGATTCAGTAACAAATCTGGCAATCTGGTTATAACAAGATTCAAGTTTGTTCAGATCAGTTTTGCTGATGTTAATTAGTACTGGGGATGCATAGAGGAGGGTAGACAGCAGGTGTGTCTTGGCTACAGTAGTTTTGGTGCGTTTAGTGTGAAATTGCTTGTTCCTATAGAGTAGTCCTAGTTTTTTTGCAAACTTTTTTTTTTTTTTTTTTTTTAGTTTGGGCTATATGGATGTCGAATCTATGGTTGTTGTCTATTTCTACACCTAACAATTTGGTATGGGAGGTAGGGGTGATCATGATTTTATTGTTAGACATAACAGTACAGTTGTTGCCGAAGGGGGGGGGGGTCGGCTGAAAAGTAGTAGTTTGGTTTTATTTGGCTTTAGGATAAGCTGGGAGTTAAGTGAAGCACGTCTCAGCTTCTGTGAAACAAGTTTTATGTTAGGGACTGGAGGTCACCTATTGTATGGGCTGCATATATGATGGTGGTGTCCTCAGCATATTATACTACTGAGGCATTGGGGGTGGAGGTTGAGAGCAGATTGGTAAATGAGAGAATAGTAGTGGGCCAAGTATGGAGCCCTGGGGGACTCCTAAGGACATTCTCAGGAGAACAGATAGTTGGTGGCATCTGATAGTTGGGGTCAAATCCTGGCAGTTTTAAGCAATGGAGAGGTTGCATGGGAACCAGAAGTCAGATGACCAGATGTCACTCTGTATAGAAATAATGTTTTAATATTGGCTTAGACTGAAGTCTCATTGCAGTCTGTTTCTTGGAACTTGACATAGAAGGATCCCTCACCTACTTCATCTTGCCTTGCTCTATTAAGTAAGAAGGAACAGTACTTCTCTAGATCAGTCAGGAATGTATTGTTTTTCTGCAACTGTGTGAATACTTCCAGCTGTGTTATCTTTTAATATTTCCTGTGATTGAAACTCTGGTGTTCACTGTAAATAGATATTTTGTATTTTCATGTTCTTTTATTATTATTAAATATATTTAAACTTTTCACTGTGGCTGGTCCTTTAGAGAATATTTTAACACTAGAGTACTTCTAACAATTGGTGACACTGGGGTCACTCATGAAGCGTGGCTGTTTGGTCAACATTAATGTGATGATATGGACAAGTGCCAGCATAACCAGCTGGAGTTTTGTAAAGAATGATACGTCCTTTGAATATCAGACTGATTTATACAAGACGCTTGTGTTACAAATATATTAGAACTATAGGTCATTTGTATATCAAACTGATTTTGTACAGATGCTTGTGCTGAAAATATACTTGCGAGCGTTGCGTTGAAATGTAACAACGCACCCTGCTGAAATGAAGAGGAAATGTACATGTACTACTGTAGCTGAACTAAATGTATATGTTGAGAATACTTGCACAGCAAGGTTAACCAAGAAAAATAAGGGAAGTGCTAATGAGCTGTTACATCATTAAAAGGCACCCCACAGTGATGAATAGGACTGGAGACACTGGGTCTGGGGAAGAGCCTTTGTCCGTTAGCTCAGTGAAAAGACAGGAGGCTCCAGGCACTGCCATAAACATTTGGATGTGTACTGGCATCTGTGCTAATTCCTGTCTCAGCTTCAAAAGGAGACTACTGTGAGAACCTAGAGTCAGGTGACCAGATAAGATCATTCTGCCAGCCCTCTTGGAAATTATATTTTAGACATGAGAGAACCCTCAGAGTATTGAGTATTCTATTTGGGAAGCCTGACTAGAAAGACCCTCACCCACAGCATCTTGCCTTGTGGCAGTAAGCAACTTAGGCAACAGAAATTCTCTTAGATTCAGTTAAAAATATAGTGAAGCTTAGTTTAGATATTGTTTTTCTGTATTTGTCCGAGTCTCGTCAGTTACTGTTCTTTTAAATTATTTCCTGTGATCTATCTGAACTCTGTGTGGTCTACTGTGAATATATATTCATAGTGAAGCTTAGTTTAGATATTGTTTTTCTGTATTTGTCCGAGTCTTGTCAGTTACTGTCCTTTTAAATTATTTCCTGTGATCTATCTGAACTGTGTGTGGTCTACTGTGACTATATATTCAGTATTTTCATGTACTTTTTATTATTTATTATTAAATATATTTAATTGTAGAAAGCGTCTAACCTTGGAGAGTGCTTATATTTGGTGACATTGTGCGGGCCACTCCAGAAGTCCTATTCATCTTGGTGAACTATATTACACAGTATAATTGGATACCTTTTAATAGCCTTACAGTACTGACTAGTGATAACTACCTTAGTGCGCGTGGCTCTCTGCACACGCGTCTCTCATACAGCCTACCTTGAGCTGGCCAAGGGCTTTGATACCATTCCCCACTCAGGAATCATAGAAAAAGAAACTCACTAAGCTTGGCATCAACCCCTATATCACAAGGTGGGTTACTGGGTTCTGACTAAAAGTCAGACTGCCGACCAGTCATGAGTGGAGTCCCACAGGGTTCGGTGCCGAGTCCTCTCCTGTTTGGTTATCTACTTCTCTGAAGTTCAGGCAAACACAAAGGGACTCTAGCGGACAAAATTTGCAGACAACTGCAAGTTGGGAGCCATTATTAACTCCCCAAGTGATGGTGACATTTTACAGAAAGGCCTCACCAACACCAACGACTGGTGTCAGAACCATGGCCTTAAGCTCAAAGCCAAAAAATGTGTAGTCATCCCCTTTGGGAAAAATCTGATTCCCATGAATTACCACATCTATGGTAGTGTACAACACAAAAGGCGTTATAAGAGATCCGGGAACACAGGTTGACAGCAACCTTTCTTTTGACCACCACATTGCCACTGTGATCAGACAGTCCTATGTGGCACACAGCTCTGTTAGAAATGAGACATCTAAAGAAATCCCAATCCCCTCCACACCACACACCAACAGAACATGCTGGAGGGACAGGTCCATAACCTAGAGAGACTGCCACTGCTATGGAACAGACTTCCCATACATGTCAAGCAGAGCACCTCACTGGCCCTCTTCAAGAGAGATCTTGATGAGTGAATGGGAAATAGAAAATTCACCCCAGGGATCACTCCAGTTGCTCTACTCGACAGAGGCACGTGCGGGAACCAAGATCGGGTGGCACAATGCCAGGGTAATCCTATGGGCTAGGCTTGTAAAGGCTACAGGGCCATTAGCCTAGTTAGTACACACCTAAAGGCTACAGGGCCATTAGCCTAGTTAGTACACACCTATGAACAGAGAAAACAAAAAAAGAAGATTCTTGTACAATTTTGAACATGGGCAAAAGGAGAGACTTTGAAAGGAAAGCTTTATATAAAGAAGCACTGGACGCTGCAAAAGTTAATGACAAAAGGGGTTTATAGACTGAGGCCTGGGATTATAATATATGTTAAAAAGAGAAAAAGAAAAAAAAAAATACACATATACCAAGCATGATAAATGTAGACGGGAACAGGGGTGTTGTAAAAATACTGGGGACAACCCAAACACTTTTTGTGGAAAAGGACATTTGATAAGTAAGTTTGACAAAAGAAAATGTTATACATTTGTGGGGAAATGGGACAGGATGAAACAAAATGTGAATTGATATGTTACAACATGCCTGTTCCCTTCTACATTTATCATGCTTGGTATGTGTGTATTTCTTTTTTCTCTTTTTAACATGAGGGAAGCCTTCTAGCTTATCAGTGGGAGTGGTACGCACTAGGTAACCCATCTACCACAAGAGTGGTTTCTGGCCCAGGAATTGTAGTTTATTGGCCGTTTGGGCAGTTTTTCCATACATTTCAGCGTTCTGGTTTAAAAGCCTGTGCTTGCACTCGTTCCCCACCTTTCCTGTAACTAGTCTAGTCCAGATACAGACTTGCTGTATCCAGGAATGTATGTACGCTTCTGAGCCTCCCAAACCTTTGGAGGGAAGCATTCTAGCTCAGAGGGAGTGATTAGCACTAGGTAGCTTATCTACCACAAGATCCAGGTACAGATTCTTAGTTTTAGAACTTGAATTTGCTTATTTGTGCTCAGAACTTGTTGTTGGCACTAAATAAGCTACAAATTACCACAGCACTCAACCTTCCTCTTTACCTAGAGGAAAACAGTTTTTGTACTTACTTTCCTCACTTGCTTAGAGAAAAAACAGCTCTTATATACTCGCTTGTCTAGAGGAGAGTAGTTTTTTTATTCAGGGATGTTCCAAGGGTCAGCTCACAGTGGTCTCTCCTGTCTATCTGATGAATCTGGGCATCTTGGGGCAAAGTAGCAATTGCCTCATGTACACAGACAACCCTCTCCTCCTACCACCCAACACATGAGAGATGCACTTATCTAGCCAAAATGGAAGTAAAGCACTTATCTAGCCAAACTGGAAGTAAAGCTCTCTCCAACCAAGACTGAACTTGACAGTCATGAGGAGAAAGTAAACACTTGCACCACACCACACTTTACATAGTACCACTAAACCTAAACCAACAAAATCCACACACAAACACAAAACATTCTCAGAGGCTCTCAATAATAATCTGCTCAAGCAACAGAGACCTCCAAAGCAGAAACGCAAGCAACCTCCACCCTCTAACCAAACTCAAATGGCACATAGCCCACAGACTCAGTGTGCCACTCAACCACAGCCCATAAGGCAAAAATGTACCCAACACACTAATCATAGGTGAGGCACACTGAAGTCCCACTCACCAGGCTAAACAAGAAGGTTACTGTCAGCTGCCTGTCGGGTGCCAAGATCCACCACATAACCCACACACTCTGATCACTCCACAACAAAGTACAAATATGACGGTCATTGTCTATGTTGGTGTGAACGACCTGAGACTTCCCTCCCTGGACTACATGAAGAGAAACATGGAACAGCTCTCCAATCTTGTAGCCCAGGCAGTATGACCCTAGCCCTGAGTAGCATCCTGCCATCGCCCAGAATGATACCGCAGTAAAAGGACAAAATGATAGACTTCAATTGGCTAAGCTTCTGGTGTCATTCTAAGGGGATCTAGTATCGTCTGCCTGGAACGACATGGTCGACAGACCATGATGTTTTTCCAGAGATGGCCCGCACCTGCCACCCCTGGGATCCAGTATCTGTCTGCCTGGAACGACATGGTCGACAGACCATGATGCTTTGCCAGAGATGGCCTGCACCTGCCACCCCTGGGATTCTGGATACTGGCTAAGGCTCTTGCTGTCCCTATAGCTCCTTTTAGGCAAGGTTCAAATGACAAATTCACCACTGTAACAGGCAAGCAAAAACTGAGGGTAATGCACTCCCTCGAGTCACTCCTTAAAATGGAGAACATAGATTTCTGTGCAGTGACTGAGACCTGGTTCAAGGCTCCAGAGTACCCCTGCATTACCAGGCAATAACTCATACCACACTTTTCGGCCACCTAACCTGGACCAGAATACCAAAGCTGGAGGTGTGTCCATCTTCATTAAGGATATCCACACCTCCAAGCTAGTTGCTCAGCATAATGCATCAGAGGTTATCCAAGTGCAACTAACTCTGGGCAAAACTGCTATCCAAACTGTAGCTTGCTACAGATCCCCCACCATGCCCCAGGATTCCCACTCCTCTTTTCTTGATATACTGAAAATATTAGGGTTCAACCAAACACCCTAATAATGGGCGATTTCAACTACCCCACCATTAACTGGGAAAACTACTCATATACCAACCCCTTCGCTCAACGCTTTCTGAAATTCATAAATTCCAGTGCCCTGGATCAACTTATCCTAGACCTAGTCATTACCAACATGAGTGACGGGTGTTCCACACCTGAAGTCAACTCCTCCTTGGCCAGATCCGACCATAATCTAATCACCCTAGATATCCACATCCCACCCCCCTATTAAGGAAACCACAGTAAAAAATGTCTCCAAAGCCAAATTCATGCTTAAGAGTGGTGAACTTCATGACACCCATGCAGATGGACAATACAGTTACAACTGCTGAATTCTAAACAGATGCACTCTATATGCACTTACACAAGTGCATGGATCATGCTATCCAACACAGAACCAAGACAAAAAAAAAAAAAAAAAAAAAAAAAAAAAAAAAAAGGGAAGCCAATATGGTGGTCCCCTGCCATACACAAACTCTACAACAGAAGGAAGAAACTGTTGCAAGAGAGAGTAAAATCTCATGAGTGGAGGAGTTCCCTGGTCAGCCACAGTAAGAAGCTGAGATCCCTTATAAGATCCTCCAAAGCTAGCTATGAAAACAAAATTGCCACTGATTCTAGGGACAACCACAAAGCATTCTATAGCTATGTCAAGAATCGCAATGGCAACACCCAGATCTGCTCAGAGTTACAGCACATCGGCATGAAAATTACAGAACACCAAATGATATTGCCGACATCCTGGCAGACCGGTTCAGTGCTAACTTTACCCCCCTCTCACCCCCTAAAGGGCACATAGCTATACAGGAAGAATGAAAAGTCCTTGTAATCCCAACTACGCAGGTAAACGCTGCACTCTCTAAAGCCAAAAAAAACAGCATCCATGGGACCGGACAACATCCCAGATTGCGTTTTAGATGAACTTCAAAATGAATTGGCTCCCCACCTAAGCACTGTTTGGTATCTACTTCTCTGAAGTACAGGCTAACACAGAAGGCCTTTGGCTAACAAAGTTTGCAGATGACTGCAAACTAGGAGCCATAGCGGAGTCCCCAAATTATGTGTACAGCCTACAGAAGGGCCTCACTGAGAGATTCCTGGTGTCAGAGCCATGTACCCTGGTGTCAGAGCCATGTACTCAAGCTCAATGCCAAAAATTGCATGGTCATCCGCTTTGGTAAAAACTCTGTACCCATGAACTACCACATAGGCGGCAGTCTACTTAACGCCGAATGTGTGATAACAGACCTGGAGACCCAGGTGGACAGTAGTCTCTCCTTTGATAATCACATCGCCACAGTAGTCGGAAATCCTTCTACGTGGCACACCTCATCACAAAAGGGTTCTCATCTAGGAAAAAAAGGAGGTCATTGTTCCCCTCTACTACACTCAGACCCATTATTGAGTACAATGCCCCTTTTGGAAAGTACCTCACAAGACATTTGTAGCAGCTGGAAAGTTCACAGAAGTACCTCACAGAGAGGATTACTGGTCTCAAAACAGATGCCCTACTCTGACAGTCTCAAAATACTTCAGCTTTACTCCATAAATATCGCATACTCCGAGGTGATCTCTGTCTAACATATAAAGCTGTGTCAAACCCAGAGCTGTTGGACATGCTACACCTAAAGAAATCCCAATCCCTCCGAGCTACACGCTCTAGGGACGTCCAATAAGAGAAAACACAACCAAGAACAATGTACAATCCAAGGCACACAGGATCCGAATAAAAATGTTCAAGAAGCCAGCAATAGCGTGTAAAATCTTTTTAATGTAAAATTTCAAACAACCACAGTCCGTAAACCAGAACAGCAAGAAAAGCCAAGCGCTTTCACCCAGTAATTACCAGGCTTTTTCAAGGCAAACAAGACTGTCCAGTACAAAAAACTTAAGTAGTGAGGATAATCCAGTTAAAACTCCACCCATTAAGTTGTAAACCTAATGAGTCAATTAAGTCACCTTAAAAAAGTCACAACCACTAACCATACTTTTTGACATGCCTTGGTTAGTGTAAAGCATGCTTGATTGTTGCAATCAATAGTATTAATCCTCAACAATGTTTTAAAATAGTAAAAAATTCTATTATAAATATACAATAAACCAAATGAACAGAAAAAGTAAAATTAAGATATACAGTTCAATTATGTTAAAACTCCATTCTCAACCCAAAACAGTTAAAATAATCTGCATCGAGTACAACAATGTATAAAAGGTTTCTGGTAAAAGGGAAATGGTCTACTACCCCTTGTTAGGTACTGGTCTACAACCTGTGGAAAAACCTTTAAACATTATGATTAACAAGCACCAGAATGGTTTAGCACACACATTTTCTTCCAATTTCCAAGCATTAGAAAACATCATTATAAAATATTGGCCTATTGCATCTACCAATGATGATTTAAAGCAGTTTATCCCTTCGGTACCCAGATTTGTTAGGAAGAGGGGTAAAAACTGACCTCTTTGAGAGGAAAAGGACAATTCACCATGAAGTGGACAGTAGGAAGGTTGGTACCTTCAAATGTGGTCATTGTAACCAATGTCACTTTATGTTGAATCAAGACACTATCAGTATTCCCTCAAGAAGGTTTAAATATAAGGTCAACCAACATTTTAACTGTGGAACTAAAGGGGTGGTTTATTTGGGTATTTGTACTTACTGTTTTGGTTTTTATGTTGGAAAAACTGAGAGGCAGCTTAGGAGAAGGGTGTATGAGCACCAATACGAAATTACTAGGTGTAAGGACACCAACGCTTTTTTTAACATTCCCAGGCATGTGACAGGATGAATTTAAAATTGATGGTTTTGGAGCAGGTAGTCCCCGACCCACGAGGAGGTAATTGGGAGGTTAGGTTGGAGAACCGAGAGTTGTTTTGGCAGTTGAGGTTGGACGCTTGTACCCCCCCCTGGGATGAACGAGGCATTAAACATTAACAGTGTTCTTAAAATGAGAAGAGCACAGTTATAAGATTAACCTATTTGATTTTTTTTTCATACTTCCCCTTTGTACGGGGTAATTTGGTGCTATTAGGGTGGAATCCACTGCATATATATTATAATGTGCACACTTTTATACATTGTTGTACTCAATACAGATTATTTTAACTGTTTTGGGTTGAGAATGGAGTTTAACATAATTGAACTGTATATCTGAATTTTACTTTTTCTGTTCATTTGGTTTATTGTATATTTATAATAGAATTTTTTTACTATTTTAAAACATTGAGGATTAATACTATTGATTGTAACAAATCAAGCATGCTTTACACTAACCAAGGCATGTCAAAAAGTATGGTTAGTGGTTGTGACTTTAAGGTGACTTAATTGGCTCATTAGGTTTACAACTTAATTAAATGGGTGGAGTTTTAATTATCCTCACTACTTAAAAAAGTTTTTTGCACTGGACAGTCCTGTTTGCCTTGAAAAAGCCTGGTAATTACTGGGTGAAAGCGCTTGGCTTATTTTTGTTCTTGCTGTTCTGGTTTACGGACTGTGGTTTGAAATTTTACATTAAAAAGATTTTACACGCTATTGCTGGCTTCTTGAACATTTTTAAGTTCGGATCCTGTGTGCCTTGGATTACACGCTCTAGGGAACTAAACCTTGCCACCACAATAAACAGGACATGCTGGAGGGATAGAATCCAATCCCAGAGACTTCCCATGCTCTGGAACAAGTTACCCATCTATGTCAAGCAAAGTTCCTCATTAGCAATCAAGAAAAATCTTGATAAGTGGATGGGAAATAGGAAATGCACCCCAGGGATCACTTCTGTGGCTCTACTAGACAGGGGCACAGGAAAATAACTTTTTTGGGTGGCGTAAGACAGGATGGCGTAAGACAGGGACTATCAGCCCAAGGACGTATAAACCTATAAATTTATCAAAAATGGACATTTATGATGTACTGGAAAAATAAAAAATACAGGAAGGAAAACGAGAAAGAAAACGAACAAAGAATAAATTTTAGTAGTAGAAATAGAAAAAAATAGATGAGAAAAGAATTTATAACTTGAATTTATAACCTTCTTTTGTATTGACACAGACAAACTTGGGGTAGTAAAAGGGGAAAGAATTGTACTGGTAAAAGGAAAAGGAAATGATGAAAAAATATGTACAGCTAAGGATTGGGGCTCGGTATAATGGTCAAGGGGCTTGACCCGCAGACAAAGTACAGTGTTCGATTTTCACCTTTGGGAAAGGAACTGGATAGGGTTACAATGGCCTGCTAAGAAAGCTAGCATACGCTTGTAAAACCATGGATCTAGAGAGTTTAAGAGTGCGCTCTGTAAATATGAAAATAGGAATGTTGCAGCGGTGTAACGTGATAGATCTAATTACAGTAAAAATGAAGAAATGTAAACAGAGAAGCAATGGGGAAGGATGAAGAAAGGTAAACAGAGAAGCAATGGGGAAGGATGAAGAAAGGTAAACAGAGAAGCAATGGGGAAGGATGATTTGGAATTTGGGAAATGAGATATTCTGGAACAGGCGTGTTCTGTAGAACTACAGTAAAGATATTAGATGTAACTTTAGCAAAAAGGGGAAGACTAACCAACGTAGATTTAAAATGGAACAAACAAGTATATATAGAGTTATAATATGGGCATTGTAACTGTAAAGGGAAGGCTTATTTAATCAGATTTTAGACTATGCAATGATAATTAATGACATGAGACTGATTTAAGAAGCAAACATAAAAGAAATTAAGAAATATGGCAGAAGTTACATTGGGACAAAATTCATTTTTACAGTGGCAATATGATATGAGAAAAGTAGAGAAAGAAAATACAATATGCATGGAAGATTTGAAATATAATACAAAGTACCTCGACAGAGAAAAGTTGTATAAAATTACTTAAACAGATTAATAAAGGAAGATGGCAGTGTAATGACAGAAATAAAAACTGTAAAAGGAGGATTTCTTTAAATGAGCTAGATAAGTATTAGAACAACTAAACGATTCAGCTGCAGGCCCAGATGGAACAGGGTACGAAATAAAAATTTAAGGGACTGGCAAAAAAAATTATATTCTATAAAGAATTTTGCTAGTGGAATACTTAAATTCATATGGAGGAAGCTAGTGGAATACTTAAATTCATATGGAGGAAGGAAGGGAGAAGAGAATTAAAATGAAAATAATACAAGGAGATGAAACTAAAATGGAAAATATTACGGAAGATGGCACAAAGTATAAGAGGAAGTGCCGTCAGGAATTATTGACGACAATTGTGGAGGATATTATGAACAGAAAATAAGTGAAAAATCAAGATAGTCGATCTTCATAAATACAGCATTTGACACAATTGGACATTAAATCTTGTGCATAACCAAAGAAAATAATATACGTGAGAAGTTAGGAAATTACATAGGTCAGTGTATAGTAATAATAAAGTAAAAATACTTGCAAATGCCTGGATAAGCCAAGAGGTGCATATGAAGAGTGGTGTAAGACAGGGATGTCCAATGAGCTGTACACTCCTTGCATTAGTTATGAATGTCATATGTATTACAAAATAAGGAGGTGGTGTATACAACACCCGAAACGTTAAGAACTCCAGTTCTGTTAACATATGCAGATGACATTAGAATAACTGCAAAAAAATTAAATTTGGATAAAAGAAGTAATTTGCACAAATTAGAGGTGATAAGATTACATTAAGAGAAAAGTAAATGTTTACATGATGTAATTGGGGGTATATATTTTACAATAAATAAGCTTATTTGATAAATTCAATACTAATGGGAACAATAGCATAATTGGCAAGTATATTTATATTGCCAATAGTATTCACAAAGGAATTATTGCAGATATTTTTTTTTATGGGGTTCTAGACTAAACCCAGTAAAAGAGGAGCTTTGTATGTAAAAGAGGTCTAGGGTTAAATAACCCAGTGGTATAGGTTGCTTCATTAAATATGTACAAAGTAAATAAAAAAAGATAAATAAATTGGTAGTATAACTGTAGTAGGATAAATTTTGGGGTATAGACAAAAAAAAAAAAAAAAGTAAAGGTGTCTCAATGAGAAAAAGTGAAGTGTCATGTTTAATCATAGCCTCACCTCAGGTTTCGTGCCCACTGAGTGGCGCAGAGCTACAGTTATCCCAATCCACAAGGGGGGATCCACCTTGGATCCCGGAAACTACCGTCCCATCAGTCTGACGGGCCTTATCTGCAAGGCCATGGAGCGTATTATCATGGAACTTATAAACGAAGACATTGGCAACCTTCAAACACTGGACCCCACCCAGTTTGGGTTTGTGAAGGGCCGATCTTGTCTCCTGAACCTGATTGACTTCTTTGAATCAGTCTCCAGAGCCATGGACAAGGGTAAGGTGGTCCACACAGCCTATCTAGACCTTGCCAAGGCCTTTGACACCATCCCCCACTCTGGAATCATAGATAACTTACTAAGTTGGGTATATGTCACCCAATGGGTTGCTAAATGGCTTACTGATAGAACCCACACTGTAAAAGTAGCCGACTCTAAATCCAGCTCCAGACAAGTGACAAGTGGAGTACCTCAGGGTTAAGTCCTGGGGCCGCTCTTGTTTGGCATCTACTTCTCTGACTCTGGCTAACAAAGTTTGCAGATGACTGCAAACTGGGAGCCATTATTGAATCCCCAAATGATGTGGATACTCTACAAAAGGGCCTTACAGAAACAGATGCTTGGTGCCAGAGCCATGGGCTCAAGCTCAATGCCAAGAAATGTATTGTTATCCCCTTTGGGAAAAAACATGTATCCATGAATTACCATATAGGTGGCAGTACACTAAACACAGAAAGTGTGATGACTTAGGGACACAGGTGGACAGTGGTCTCACCTTCGATAACCACATCGCCACAATAGTCAGGAAATCCTTCTACGTGGCACACCTCATCACGAAGGGCTTTTCATCCAGAAAAAAGGAGGTCATTGTCCCACTGTACTCATCCCTCATTAGACCCATTATAGAATACAACGCCCCATTTGGTATGTACCTCTCAAGACATCTGCAACAACTGGAAAGGCCTCAGAAATACCTCACTAAAAGAATGACAGGCCTAAAGCAGATGCCCTACGCTGACCGCCTTAAAAAACTCCAGCTATACTGTCGCATATCGTCTACTCAGAGGCAATCTCTGCTTAACATACAAGGCCATGTCAAACCCAGAGCTGTTGGACATGCTACACTTAAAGAAATCCCAATCCCTCAGAGCTACACGCTCCAGGGATCTAAACCTTGTCATCACAATAAACAAAACATGCTGGAGGGATAGGTTCCTGACCCAGAGACTCCCCAGACTCTGGAATAGATTGCCCATACATGTCAAGCAGAGTGCCTCTTTGGACCTCTTCAAGAGGAACCTTGACGTTTGGATGGGAGAAAGGAAATTCACCCCAGGGATCACGTCAGTCGCCCTGCTAGACAGGGGTCCAGGAAAGTAAATAATGTGGGAAGAAATAGCCAGGGAATTGTTATGGCTAGGCTTGTATAGGCCCTAGGGCTGATAGGTTCATAGGTTGGTACTAGGCTATGAAGAAATTAAAGCTATAAAAATAAGAAGCAAACAGTAGAATCTCAAGATGTTGTGGAGACTGGCAATAGATAAATTGCCAGTAAAAGGATAGATGACATATACAAACAAAAGTGATGGCATCTTGCCAAGAAGAAAAATACAAACGTGTGTTTTTGAAATGTAAAAAAAAAAAAAAAAAAAAAAAAAATAATAAAAAAAAAAAGAATAAAACAGTTACAGGGAAAACTATGTAAAGATTATTTTTTGAAGATATAAAAGAAAAAAAAAAAAAAAACACATTAATACGATTAAATATGGGTATTGTATAAAAAGAAAGGGAGAGAGAGAAGAATGTGTTAAAAAATAGAAACAAGTCATTTTATTTAACATGCGTTGTGACAGGTCTCTACTCTGGGCCAGCAATCAAGGACTCAAGTAGCCGACACACGCACTTGGATATTTGAGTTACACACACACAAACACCTGGGAAAAGCAGTCATAGATTTACTAGCTGTGCCCCTTTCTGCCCAGGCAATTAAGTTGCCACCAGTCCACTACCAAAGGATTGTACAAAGGGTACCCAATTATACGGTGGTGCAGCAGTAGTATTGTTGCCTCACAGCAAGAGGTTCTCCTGTTAGATTCGGTGTGGAGTCTGCATGTCCTCCACACGGTCGAGTGGCTTTCGAAAGACATGTGTGAATGGGCATGCCTTCATTGAAGGTTGGGCGTCGGGCTGGCAACTCTGCACCATAAAAATCTACTGCCAATCATTAGCGGACCAGAGTTCCGCTGTGACGACCCCTAACCGGGAAAAGCCGAAAAGACAAAACTGGTAGGGTGTGACCAAAGCAGCAAGGCTTTCACAAGCAGCCAAAACAAGCAAAAGTACTCTCAAGATGTTAAAAGTAATACAGTTGGACAGTTTCTCAGATGTAGAAAACAATATCAAACTATTCTCACTAAATAACCCTGACTGACTAATTACTGTTCCTTGACTACTACTTACTAAAGCAAGGCAAGGTGTGTGCTTTGTGCTTACCACAGTAAAAGCCAGATGATGTCTCTCTCTCTGTCTTGTATGGATGTGTGAGATATATATCATGTCAGGTTCCAAAGTGCTGTTGCGAGAGTTCCAAAGAAACCAGATGCTGGTTAGAGGATGACATAATCTCTGGTCCAATACACACACACACACACACACAGAGCTCTTTATCTGTGGCAGCATCTGAAAGCTACAAGACAATTTCAGACCTTTCACCATTCCAGGGTTCGCCGATAAACATACATTTGACCAGTTACAATAATACATTTTTTTAACACAAATAACTACTCAAACATCTGTACAAATCAGTGTGATAATCAATTAAAATTCTTTATAAAACTGCAGCTAGCTATGCTGGCATGTACACATGTACTGCCCTACTCTTACAAATGGCACTACCTCATAACATCACATGGCATACACAGAACGAAAGAATAAATGAAATTATGTTTAAGGGTAAATGGATTTTTAACAACAACAGAATTAAGTAAAAACAGACTGTGGTTATGGAAAAAGGAAGGGGGGCTAATTGGAAGGAAAATTTAGCAAGATTGTAGGAAATTATGAATATGTAAACAGACATATTTATACCTGTGAATATTTGTAAATATGCAAATAATTAGTAAAAACAGTTATTTTTGCATACAAATAAAGGACCCCTACTCTTTTAGTGCTATGGCAGCTTTAATATCTACCCGATTTACTGCCCCCAAACAGGTTAAGACTTCTCACCGTAATCATGACACTCAGGAATACATCGTCCATGCTTTCCTACAGAGTCATCCATCCAATCTCCTGGAAGGAGACTGGAAACCATAGCCTTATGGTCTTCCAGCACAGTGTGCCACTTGATATGCAGTAATCAGTTTTACTTATTTGGTGGGTGGTTAGGCAGATAACATGCAAACTGCCAAAAATTTTTCAAATTATACAGATTTCTCTCATACTTTGGTCTTTTTCCTCAAAAAGTGTGTGCTTTTCTGGCAAAACTTGAGGACAGAAATCAGACAACTGAGCTCCAGACTCAATGTCCTGTTGAAAAATACATGCTAATCCAAAACTTATAACATTCTAAATTTCTTAAGAACATTTTTTTTTACTAGTGTCTCATTTTGGGTCTTTACCCCCCCCCCCCCAAAATAGCTTTTATCCAGAATTCTTGTGCCAGGTGGTTGAGTGGTATAGTAGGAGATATGGTTTCATATTAGAACAGTACCTCGCAGGATGTACAGTAGCAAATCATGCCCTAACCACACCTCCAGCCCGACAGTTCCGGCTGGGATTCCGGCTGGGCTGTTGAATCTGCTGAAGAAATTAATATTATACAATGTAATTTTCAAAAATATGAGAAACGTGCACACTGATTGGCCAATCCAACCAGCATGCACGTTGTAAATGCAAAGTAACCTAGGTTACAAGTCCGACCGCTAAGAAATCATGCGGCCCTACCTTTCTTTTCGGAGATGACATTGTATAATCTACAAAACACAAAATGTGCTCCACGACAATGGCTTTCATTTTCTTGGCAACATCAATGGGAAATAATTTCTGCTCAGTGATATGTCGTATTAAGTGTGCAAGCTTAATACTTTTAACGTACGGTTAAGGAACAGTTTCGACTTGACATTTGACGAATAAGTTGTGCCTGCCAGAGCATTGAAACTCCAGTCTAACATGACCTTTGTTTGGGTTGTAAAAATAGCAAAACAGAGCAAATCGCCGAAACTGAACAGTTTTTTTTTGCATTACGTTGCAGCATTTTATTATCTCCATACCTACAACAGATTATTCAGTCCGTTATAGGAGATACCCGAATCGTACCAACTGGTTACTCAACTGCCAAAAAGGTTTTGAGGTTAAAAGGCAGCAAGACTCTAAACAAACGGCAACAAACTAGCAGTCCTCGCATACGTGAAATTAATAACCAGCATTTCCAATCTACAATAAGGGGATCCAGTATTTGCCTGCCTGGGACGACATGATCGACAGACCACGATGCTTTGCCAGAGATGGCCTGCACCTGTCACCCTTAGGATTCCAGATACTGACTAAGGCTCTTGCCATCCCTATAGTGACTTTTTAGGCAAAGTTCAAATGACAAAGTCACCACCGTAACAGGTACAAGCAAACAAAATCCGAGGGTAATGCTACTCAATGCCAGACGTCTAAACCTCAAAATGCACTCACTCGAGGCACTCCTTAAAATGGAGAACATTGACATCTGTGCAGTGACAGAGACCTGGTTCAAAGCTACAGAGAGCACCCCTGCATTACCAGGCTACAATTCATACCACACATTTCGGCCACCTAACCCAGAACGAAGCACTAAAGGCGGAGGCGTGTCCATACTCATTAAGGATATCCACACCTCCAGGCTAGTTGCACAGCATAATGCATCCGAGATTATCCAAGTGCAACTAACTCTGGGCAAGACTGCAATCCAAATTTTAGCTTGCTACAGACCCCACACCATGCCCCAGGATTCCCACTCCTCATTTCTTGATAAACTGGAAAGTATTAGGGTACAACCCAACACCCTAATAATGGGCAATTTCAACTACCCCACAATTAACTGTGAAAACTACTCATGTACCAACTCTTTTGCTCAACATTTTCTAGAATTCATAAATTCCAACGCCTTGGATCAACTTATTCACACCCCCACCAGGGGCAGCAATATCCTAGACCTGGTCATTACTAACATGGGAAACCGGTGTTCCACACCAGAGGTAAATTCCTCGTTGGTCAGATCCGACCACAAGCTAATCAGCCTAGACATCCACATCCCACCCCCAATTGGGGAAACCATCGTAAAAAACTTCTCCAAAGCCAACTTCACACTTCTTAAGACAGAAGTGGCAAACTTCATGACACCCATGCAGATGGACAATAGAGGTATGACTGCTGAATCCTATACAAATGCACTTTATAAGCACTTACACGAGTGCATGGATCATGCTATCCCTAATAGAACCAAGATGTTCTCCTCCAAAAAAAGGAAGCCAATCTGGTGGTCCTCTGCCATAAACTCTACAACAGAAGAAACTGTTGCAAAAAAAGTGTAAAATCCCATGACTGGAGGAACTCCCTGGTCAACCGCAGTAAGAAGATGAGATCCCTCATAAAATCCTCCAAAGCTAGTTACGAAAACAAAGTTGCCACTGACTCTAAAGACAACCACAAAGCATTCTATAGCTATGTCAAGAATCTCAATGGGAACACTCCGATCTGCTCTGAGTTACAGCACAATGGCACTAAATATACAGAACCAACTGATATTGCCAACATCCTAGCAGATAACTTTACCCCCTTTCACCCCCTAGAGGGCCCATCTCTATACCGGAAGAATAATCACGGCTGCACAGGTAAAAAAAAAAAAAACACTCTCCAAAGCCAAGAACACAGCATCCATGGTACCTGACAATATCCCAGGCTGCATTCTACACGAACTACAGAATGAACTGGCACCCTAAGTACCATGTTCAATCATAGCCTCCCCTCAGGCTTTGTACCCACTGAATGGCGCACCGCGACGGTTATCCCACTCCACAAAGGTGGAGCCATGACGGACCCCGGGAACTACCACCCCATTAGCCTGATGAGCCTGGTCTGCAAGGCCATGGAACGTATCATCATGGAACTCAAACAAAGGCATTGGTAATCTCCAAACTCTGGACCCTACCCAGTTTGGATTTGTAAAAGGCAGATCATGTCTCCTAAACCTAATTGACATCTTTGAAGCAGTCACCAAAGCCATAGAGGAGGGTAAAATGGTTCACACAGCTTATCTAGATCTCCCCAAGGCTTTCAACACCATCCCCCACTCTGGAATTATAGATAAGCTCACTAAACTAGGTATAAATCCCTATGTCACAAGATGGGTTGCCAACTGGCTCACGGACAGAACCTACACTGTGAAAGTAGCGGATTCCAAATCAGACTTCAGACCAGTGACAAGTGCAGTACCACAGGGTTCAGTCCTGGGTCCTGTTACTCATCTCTCATTAGACCCATTATAGAGTACAATGCCCCTTTTGGTATGTACCTCACAAGACATCTACAACTGGAAAGACCACAGAAATACCTCACAAAGAGGATTACTGGCCTCAAACAGATGCCCTACGCAGACTGTCTCAAAAAACTACAGCTTTACTCCATCGCATATCACCTACTCAGGGGCGATCTCTGCCTAACATACAAAGCCATGTCAAACCCAGAGCTGTTGGACATGCTCCACTTAATGAAATCCCAATCCCTCCGAGCTTCACGCTCTAGGGACCTAAACCTTGTCACCACAATAAACAGAACATGCTGGAGGGATAGATTACTGTCCCAGAGACTTCCCATACTCTGGAACAGACTACCTATGTCAAACAAAGCTCCTCATTAGCACTCTTCCAAGAAAAATTTGATGATTGGATGGGAAATGGGAAATTCACCCCAGGGATCACTTCTGTGGCTCTGCTCAACAGGGGCACAGGAATCTTGGGTGGCGAAAGCCAGGGTACATTTTTTGGCTAGGTTTATATAGGCGCTAGGGCCAATAGCCTAGTATCTACCTATGAACCTAAATGATGCAGTCTACCTACATCAACAAACTATACGACTAAAAGTAGGACTAATCTTCACAAGGGCACACTAACCGTACCCAGAAGTTAGTATAACTTGCAATTCGTAAACGCTGCTTAGAGATGCATAAACGCTTCCAGTGCATTCATACTCATAGTTCTTCTATACATTCTTCAGCCAATCACAAGTAAACGCCATCAACCTTTTCCAGGCCACAGCTCTTCCAACTTGAAGTGACTTACAGGAAGTAGATGTTCAATTGATGTAATCTTGAAAAAATTGGTTTAGTTGTTTTTGTTGGTAGTAAGGCGTGATGCGAGAAGCGCAAGTCTACCTTATAATCTATATAGTTATAGTTGCGGAAGACTACATTGCAGTTTAGGAAAAACGAAACTACAAAAAAATAAACAGCATATGCTTTCATAGTATGTTTTACTTAAAGGAATATATGGCTGTTAAGTTAGATAAACTAGTAGTTGGATTTTAGTTTAGAAAAAAAAAATCACTGTAGTAACATAGTAGCTACTCTCACTGCCTATTTAGTCTTTACGTACTTTCTGTATGGTCATGCACCTTTACAGAACAACTTAAGAGTTTATTGAACTAAAATAGCTACATTAAAAATAAGAGGTTGCTTATCTTTTCCTTTATATCCAGTTATGAGACAACCGTAGAGTTGCTAATTTTTTCAGATGTTCAAAATGGAGAATTTAAGGAGAGGAGATTTTGCAAGACAAAACTGGCGTTAATGAAGAACACTGGGCAGCATCAGTGTTGCTGCTTAGGACTCAACACTACACCAGTTGCGTAATACAATGTCACATCCTACTGTTTGGAATATAAATCACAAAAGTTCAAGACAAAACAGAAGGATTGTACCTAACTACTACGTCAAAGTGTGGACTACTTTATCGCACAAAAAGTGAAAAAATACAAAGTAAAGCAAAATGAAAAAAAAAAAAAAAAAAAGCCTAAACAACAACACAAACATAACACAAAACTAACTTCATTGCATAATAGCAATAACCCACGGCTGGGTGTGGGTAATGTTGGATTTACCCACAGTTGGCTTTGTTTGGTTACGAGGGCAAGTGACCAAACCAAGCCAACCGTGGGTAAATCCAACATTACCCACACCCAGCCATGGGTTATTGCTATGTCCTGTAACTCCTGGGCCCATCTCATTTGCTCACTTCCAAAAAAAAAAAAATTTAAATTATCTGCTTTTACTGTATTTTTGTTTCTTCCTACTTTATTTTGCGTCATCTTAAAAGTACTCAATTGTATTTATTACTACTTGGTGTAACTCATTCCAAGCCTTTTAGTTTTACGCACTTGGGCTTCAGACCAGTTGTTTTACATTAGGAAGGTTTGTTGCCTGCACTGTAGTGGCAGAACAGGTAGCTTACATCCTTCTAAGTTGGGAACTGCTGATTTAGAATAACAGACACTGAGCCCTCAAAGTGTATTAGTTCTGGTTTAAGCACTTGGGCTTCAGGCCAGTTATTTTACATTAAGAAGGCTCGTGGTCTGCACTCTTGTGGGAGGAGAGGCTGGACTCTTTCTGAGCTGGGAATTTCTCGTTAAAGGCTTATAGTGCCTGCATATTTGAACTGTTTCTTAGTGAAATTGGTACACCTTGTTTGCTGTAGCATAGACTAGATCCAGGCCTGCTGAATCTAGCTTTGTTTGTATGCTTGTTGTTTGCTTGTTATTTCCCTGAAACGCTAATTCCACCTAAAACGCGGCTTTTCAGCACTTCTGTGGATCCCTATGATATCTGCATTGCTTACTGTACTTGTTTCCTTGTTTCACTTGAAAGTTACTGTTTGTCGTTTTTGCATTTAAGTTACCTGTAACACATTGCATTTAAGTTACCCGGCACTTACTCACTAAAGCAATTATACAAGTCAGCACTAAAAAATTAAAAGCACTACACCCTCACAAACTCCCCTTGAGTACCTTGTTCCCCACTGACCCTTTTTTGCAATTATAAATGCCCAATACTATTCTAGCATGTCCAAAGGTCAGTTGGCAATCTCCTCTCCGGTCCAGCTGGTGAATCTGGGAATCTTGAGGCAATGTTACAACTGCCTCATGTACACAGACAACCCTCTCCTCCTCCCAACAAATTCCAACATATGTGAGAAATGCAACCATATAGCCAAACTGGAGGCTAAGCTCCCAACTCAGTACTGGCGTAACCAGTCAGGAGGAGAAGGAAACCACACTCACTACAACTCCAGTCTCACACAAACCTACCACGACAGCAAACCAAACAGAAACGCACAAAAACATACTCGGAGGCTCTAAATAAAAATCAGCCTAAGCAGCAGAGACCTCCAAAGCAGACACCCAAGCAACTGCTACCCCAAAACAAAACACGTGCAACACATAGCTCACAAAGCCAATATGCCGAACAGTCACAGCCCTTAAGGCTAAACCACACCTGATACACTTGTAATAGGTGACTATCGTAAGGCACACTGACGTCCCGCTCACCAGGCTGAACAAGGAGAAGGTCACGGTGAGCTGCCCGACGGGCGCTAGGATCCGCCACATAACACAAGCACTCAGGTCACTCAAATATGACTCGGTCATTGTCCATGCTGGTATGAATGACCTGAGATGTACCTCCCTGGACTACATGAAAAAAAGAGACAGAGAAGCTCTCTGAGCATGTAGCCTAGGCCGGTATGACCCTGACCTTGAGTAGCATCTTACCCTCACCAAGAATGATGCCACAATATGAAGACAAGATGATCAATTTCAACAATTGGCTTAAGTATTGATGTCATTCAAAGAGGATCCAATGCCTGTCAGCCTGGGCTTTCGGATATTGGCAAAGGCTCTTGCTACCCCCATAGTGCCTTTTTTAGGCAAGGCTCAAAAGACAAACCCACCTCCATGGGTATCACAAGGGATAAGAAACAGTAATGCTACTCAACCCCAGTTCTAAACAGATAAGACGCACTCAAAACTCTCCTTAGCATGGAGAGCACAGATATCTGTGCAGTAACAGAAACCTGGTTCAAGGCTCCCAAGAGCACCCCAGCACTACCAGGTTATACCTCATACCATGTTTCTCGGACCCAAAACTTGGACCGAATCACAAAAGGAGGGGGGGAGTATCAATATTCGTCAAAGATATCCACACCTCCAGGTTGGTGGGACAGCACGAAGCATCAGAGACTATCCATGTGCAAACTGCCTTCCAGTTTATAGCCTGCTACAGACCACCCTCCCAAACCCAGAAACCCCACTCGGCCTTCCTGAGAAGGCTGGAAAATATGAAGGTCTCTCCAAACACCATAATATTGGGCGACTTCAACTACCCAAACATAGACTGGGAGCATTACTCTAACTCCAACACCCTAGCCCAAAGGTTCCTAGAATTTATAAACTCAAATGGTATGGAACAACTGTTACCACTCCCACAAGAGGGGAAAACATACTGGACCTGATCATCACCAACACGGGGACTCTATGCTCCAGACCAGAAGTGTATCCCTCACTGGTAAGATCAGACCATAAACTAATCTCACTGGATATTCACATCCCGACCCCTGCCCAGAAAACCACAGTGAAAAACTTCTCTAAAGCAAATCTCACACTCCTCAAAACCGAGGTGAAATCCTTCAAAGCCCCCAGGCCTGTGGAAAATATGGCCCAGACTGCAGAATCCTTTATAAACGCATTAACACCTTCAGGAATGCATGGATCATGCAATCCCAAATAAAACCAAGACCCAATCCTCCAAAGGCAGACGTCCTGTCTGGTGGACCCCAGCCATAAACAAACTATACAATAGAAAGAGGAAGCTACTACATGATAGAGCAAAATCCCAAAAAGGGAAGGCATCTCTGATCAGTATTAACAAAAAACTACGGGCACTCATAAAATCGTCTAAGGCCAGCTTAGAGAGAAAGATTGCACAGGACACCAAGGATAATCACAAGACTTTCTTTAGTTGTGTTAGGAACCTGGGTGGGAATTAACAGATATGCTCAGAATTAGTCCAAAATGACAAAAAAATACACCGAACCCACAGACATTGCCAACATCCTAGCTGACAGGTTCAGCGCAAACCCCCCCCCCCCCCAAAAGGGCAAATATCTATCCCAGCAGAGTGCTGCCCCCCTGACATCTCAGATGCTCTAAGAGCCGCCCTCTCCAAAGGAAAAAACACAGCATCAATGGGACCAGACGGTGTCCCGGGCTGCGTCCTACATGAACTCCAAGAAGAGCTAAACCCAAACATAAAACTACTGTTCAATCTCAGCCTTACTACAGGATATGTACCCAAAGAGTGGCGTACAGCAACAGTGGTCCCTCTCCTCAAAGGTGGTGCCTCAACGGATCCTGGAAACTATCACCCAATAAGCCTGACTATCTTGGTCTGCAAAGCTATGGAAAGGATCATCATGGACCTCATAAATAAAGATATTGGGGACCTACAGACACTGGATCCTACCCAGTTCGGCTTTGTTAAGGGCAGATCCAGCCTCTTAAACCTGGTCGATTTCTTTGAAACATTCACCAAGGCCATTGACGAGGGGAAGGTGGTCCACACAGCCCACCTGTACCTCGCAAAAGCCTTCAATACAACACCCCACCCGGGCATTATAGATAAGCTCACCAGCTTAAATATAAACCCCTATGTCACTAGATGGGTTGCAAACTGGCTCAAGGACAGAACCCACATGGCTAGAATTGCTGCAGCCATGTCAGACTCCAAACCAGTTACAAGTGGCGTCCCATAAGGCTCAGTCCTGGAACCTCTCTTGTTCGGTATATATTTCTCGGAGGTACAGGCCAAAACGGAAGGACTGTGGCTGACCAAGTTCGCAGATGACTGCAAACTGGGCACCATAATCGACTAGCCAGCCAACACAAGCATCCTCCAAAAGGGCCTCATAGAAACAGACAACTGGTGCCAGAGCCATGGTCTCAAGCTAAACGCCAAAAAGTGTATAGTCATCCCCTTTGGCAAAAACAAAGTGCCCACAAATTACCACATAGGTGGCAATCCATTAAGTACAGAAGTAATTAGGGACCTGGGGACCCAAGCTAATAGCAATCTCTCATTTGACAACCACGTGGCCAAAGTGGTTAGAAAAACATTTTATATAGCCCACCTAATCATGAAGGGATTCACATCTAGATCAGGAGAGATAATCGTGCCTCTTTACTCATCCCACATCAGGCCCATAATTGATACCTTACCAGACACCTGCAGCAACTGGAAAGACCCCAAAAGTACCTCACCAAGAGGATCAAAGGGCTCAAACAGATGCCACATGCTAAGTCCAGCTCTACTCAGTGGCATACCGCCTGCTCAGAGGCGATCTGTGCCTGACGTATAAAGCCACATCCAACCCAGAATTAATGGACATGCTGCACCTCAGAAAATCCAAATCCCATCGAGCTACGTGCTACAGAGACTTGAACCTCAGCACTGAAATAAATAGGACACGCTGAAGGGACAGATTCATAACCCAGAGGCTCCCTTCACTCTGGAATAAAATCCCAGTCCAGGTTAGGCAGAGTCCCTCATTGACTCTCTTCAAGAGGAATCTTGATGAGTGGATGGGAGATCGTAGGTTTACCCCAGGTATCACTTCGGTGTCACTGTTAGACAGAGGCACAGTATACTAACCTTGAAAAAGGGCATAGCAAAATTAATTTAAAATGGGTGGCGAAAGCCAAACACTCTGGCTAGGCTTATAAATGCCCTAGGGCAGATAGCCTAGTATGAACCTATTAGTATGAACCTATGAATCTATACTGATGAATGCGTTCTGTTGACTATGAACCTATACTGATGAATGCGTTCTGTTGACTATGAACCTATACTGATGAATGCGTTCTGTTGACAGTACAGGAATGGCATTTTATTTGAAATATAGCAACTGATGGTAGCAGGAGAGGGAAATGAAAAGCAAATCAGGAAGTACAGTAAGAAAAAGTATACAGTAAGCACCTGAAACAGCACTGCTCAATTTACCCTCATCCTCAATGTAGGGCGATGTCGGAGCCGGTATACTGAAGTAGTGGGAGGTGTGGGGGGTTGCAGGGGGGGGGGGGGCTTGTCCCCCTGACAAAAACAGAGAGAAAAAGTAATAATTATGGCAAAATTGAAGTGTATTAACCCACCAGATGTGCAGTAGCAAGCCCCTCCCAAACCCCGCATGCGAGCATTTTGAATGCACCGTCCACCGTTTGATTGAAAGATGCCACCGTAACAAGGTAATCTAGACCTATAAACAGAAAACATTATACGCGTATTCAAATGCAGTTGCGATTGCTGTAAATGCCACCAAAACACAAGGTAATTGCACAAAGATTATAGATTATAAAGAAAACATTGTATGTATAACATAAAAACGCAGATGCGATTGCTGTGAAAGCAAATCTTTTTTTATTTCGCAAATAGGGGCAAAAGTACAAAGGCAAGTACTGTTTGTACAGTTACATTTATAAACAGAAAATACGTACACGTAGCATGTGCCTCTATTTCAGACACCCACAACCTCTAACACCAACTACATCAGGAAGATGAGCTATGAAGTGACTCATAATTAAGTATACAGTCAAGGCAGTTCATTTTCCTTGTCAGAGCCTTCATCCAGCTCCACTGCTTGAGCTTCTTGGTACTCTGATATGACACAAAAAGTTCAGAAGCAAAGTGTCAAAGCCATGTCCGTACTTCAATCTCCACATATACTAGTCTAGATAACTGGGCACCATGTGTGCCCTTGTTCCAGATAACAACAGACCTTCTCTGAAGCAAACAGAACTACTGGGACAGTAGGACCACTTTATATTGAGAAAATGAAGAAGATCATAGAACAATTTGCTGCCTGCATGTTAAGGGTGTGTTAAAAACTAACATTTTCAGATATTAACAGTGCATTTTGATGTGATAATGACTCTATGCAACAATGAGGTAGGTTCACACTTAGCATAATGACTAGATACAACACCATGTTAATGTTATATTACTTGAATGGAAAGGTCATTAGCATTGTGTGTCAATCACGGCACATTGGCACTGTTAATTCCCGCCCTCCCGCATGTCAATCACGGCGGGCACGCCCATTCCTGCACGAACTCGGTGGTGCGTTAATACACTTCAATTTCGCCATAATTATTTAATAACCAAGCATTTAATATCCTTACTACGAACAGTGTAGTACCTCGCGGGCGGTTCGGCGGAGGTTAGGGCGTGTCCACAGTGATTGGCAGGTCGTCGTACAGCTGAGTGACAGATGTTAGAAAAACACCCTTTATTCAGCTGTTCCACTGCCCGTGTTTACATTAATAACCGCTAATTTCAATTTTACACTTACACGAGTAACCGCTAATTTTACACTCTCCTAACGTTACTATGTTAACCTATATGTAATAACAGAAATCTTCTGAAAATATTAACAACCATTTAAAGCACAACTACCTGCCACAAAAGAAGTTGTAACTATTGCTTTAACACATGGTTGCCACCTATATATATGTTATGCTTTTAACCCATTTGATGTCCATTTCATTAAATATGCGTGGTTGTGGCACTGACTCATGTGGCAGTATTTGGTGCAATTCCGTCTGTGGATGCAGGAAGAGAAATGTAATTGAAAGTGAAGTAAAGTTAACTTTTCATACCGGATCGGATCTGACAGTGTTTTGAATATAGTATTTTAAATATATGTCATGCTTTTTATGGTGGTTTATATACTTAATTAAATAAACATTCAATTTCATTCTGGTGACAGCTACACGACAGCTAATTACTATTAATGCCGCTTCGTAAGTCGTGGGCGTGTCAGGGGAGGGGTTTGCGAGGTACTACACTGTTAGATTACCAATTGGACTAGCTTGTTCAATGGAAGGCCACTTTCCGGCATTGAAATTTGTATTGTGTGACTATTACGGGATGACATGCATTACGTCACAGGCGAATTAGCATGCCTGTCAGTTATTGGGCGTTTCCACTCCCATTTCCCATGTCAATCACTGGCAAGACGCCATCTGCACAGAGCTAAATGCGAGGTACTGTTCTAATACAATGTGAAACTCATAGATAAAATTGTTTTATATTATAACACTTTGGGGAAAATGCATACAACAATCAAGACACTGTGGAAATTAGAACCATGGCAAGAGGCAGTTTTGTAAAACTGCTTCAAGAAAAAAAAAAAATGAAAGATACCTAATGCAACATTAGACAATACCTACAATCATAATACCTGTCCAGATTTTGCCTAATTTTTGGCTTCTCATAAAATCTGTGGTTTTAAATCACTGGGATGAGTTGCGGATTGAAGTCACTAAACGAGGACATACATTGCATGCCAATTCAAATCCTCCCGTTACTCACCTTTCTAAGTTTATAACAGCAATATTTAAAAACGGTCCCCATTTTTTGGCCTTTGAACCCAGTTATGTCAAGCTTTGTCCAGATTTCTTGGACATGATTGAATGGTATGCATACAACAAAAGTTAAAAAAAAAAAACAGCTGCACAGCAATATGCGACATTAAACAGCAAGCACTGAGGACAGGCTCACACAATACAAAAGTTACTGTCAGGAAAACAGTTTCACAGCTACCAAGATGAGTGAAACTATTCAGTCCCTGGAAACCACGTTACAAAAGTGCTCATAAGCCCCCCAGACTTATGGTTTATGAAAAGGTGCACGCATAAGCATGATTTGACACTAACCATGAAAATAAGAAACTACTGTCTTCCTCGCAGACCCACACACTTACCTTCAGCGTATACACCCGTTCTCCATTTTCATCGAGAAAATATTGTAAAAACATCGTAGCAAGAGACAACAAAACAAATCACGCTACAAAGTGCATTCACCCTTGCGCCACCTAATACTCGGCTTAGAGTAAACAGCCTTACACGCTTTGTATTTCCCAAAAGTATATTGTCGCTCTCAATTTGCGCCAAAACGGGACCTTTGACGAAATGCACCCTGGGAATTGAAGTTTACCAGGCGCCTTACTTTGTATTTTAAGTTGTTGTCGTTTTTATCTGTAACAGATTTCCATGTATGTTTCGCTCTGCGTCTTCGGTTTGCAGCATCATGTCATCCACGAATCTTTTTTTTGCCCAAGGATGAGGTCTAGTCATTGCTCTCAAACTTTCAGCCTCCCCCCGACGTGGAACATTTCTTCTCATAACGAGTCAAATAAGCAAAATGTGGAACTTTAACTTCAGCTAGGAAGCTCACAGAAATGATCCATGTTGAAATGTGGGGGTACACTCGCTTTTGATGCACAGGACTGTAGGTTCTAGTCCCACACTAGGTACACTGATTGCTGTTACTGTACTGTGGTATATGAGGATGCTGCACTCCTGTCTGCTCGAAGTGGTGGTATTTCATGTGTATGTAAAAGGTCCTGGGACACCTATCAAAAATAGAAGGAAGTTCCCTGCTGCCCTGGCCATATTAGTTCCCTTACTAGTATAAATGCTATCTTAGGTTTCCCTTGAAAAGAGGCCACAGCCTAGTGGAACTAACTTAGTCAACAGAGGATAAATAAAATAAGGATGATTAAAATGTGCTAATTTATATTTCTGAAGCATTCTTTTGATGAATTAATGCGATTCAGAATTAATTACCATGGATATTAGCTAAAAAATTATTAGCAATCACTAAGTGACTGACCTGGATATGGATATTTAAGATCAAAATGAGAGAAAAACATGTACTTGTGTGTACATATCGTTAAACAAATCTCAGTTTTGTAATAACTCACTGTAATAATTTCACTGTATTTACACTTGTTTTTGTACATTTGGAGCTTTTCTCCCTGGGCCTCCGCTGAAAATGGACCTGTATTAAGTCAGACTTTCCCGGTTAACAAATGTAAAATAAAAATAAATAAATAAAATAAAATGAGGAAAGTTCCTCATATTAAGGTGCTTTTGAATGGTGAAAAAATATATGGCTCTTGACACTCAGCTGGGTCGCTATTGAAAAAATATTTAGCTCTCTGCTTGCTGCTTGCTTGGTGTGATGGATTTGAAGTCTTCTTAAGACACTCAGTCTTGCTGGCTGGAATCAAAGTCTGGTTATAGTTGCATTCACAGTCTGTCGCATACAGAAACTTGCAGAATATACACTGATGAGAGAATATACTTTGCAGCATCAACTTTAGAGAGCAGTAACCAATAACTTTTTATAATAAATCAAACGGACCAACGTTGCAGCTTAAAAGTACTGTTCCAACTTTACTTCTCATATAGTACAGATGATGTGAGAGATATACCATTTACCTCAGGACTTGTGTCCCTACCATACCTCTAACATAACTAAATTTAATACAGACTTTTTATACATATTTTAGTTAAACACACACCCTCTAGGTTTTGGAAAGATACTGCTTTGATGACGCAAATGCTAACACATCTGTTCTTGTCCAAATGCTAAGTAAACTGTCTTCAAGAAAACGCCTTGTGGATTAGAAAAGCACATTTTTAAACTTTCTTAGAAAAACATGTCCTGTTGTCCAGTGAAAGCAGATTACATTCTTGTCATGTCTGTAAGAAGTCAGTTTTCTTGATGCGTGTGTAATACACTCATAAGCAAGTTCCTTATTTTTTTAAGCCACAGTCATTTAGTATGGTTGCTGATCACATATTACTAAACTCTGTTTCTGTATTTAAGCAAACTTTTTCTTTCAGCATATTTACAACAGAATTAATTTTAGCCTTAAATTTATATCTAACAATTCCCTCTGTTTTTAAACATACTCAAAACATTTTATACTGATATGTATTTTTTTTATCACATTATATAGTCTTTTGATACAACAAATCAAAATGCAATTTTACATAGTTAATACAGTGATATTAAAGTATTACTAACAAACTGAATGTATTTAACAACTTTTTCTTTTGCAGACCATTCTGTGGAAATATTTTATCAGTTATGAGCTGTGTCTGCTTTAGTTTAACTTGATTAATTTATTCTTTTGCAATTACAGAATTTAATTTATGACTTAGAACTGTTTCATTAACTCTTTGCAACTTGTTGAATTAACTGTAAGAGACAAGAACCATGTGCTACTGCAAGCATTTATAACATTGTGGTCATGTCTTTGAACTGCCCATTAACATCTTGGTAAAGTACTGAACTGGGCTTATATAATAAATATTTGAAAGCAATTATTTTACTGGGGTAAAACCAGTGATATTACAACTTGACAAATTACTTTTAAACTTATTACAATGTATTCTGTACAGTATGTATTTACACAGACTGTTTGCTATTCATGCATTTCAATCTAGCAGCTATCCTGAAGCCAATTTTTTTAAAACATGTTTTTTCACACATATTTATTGCTAGACATTAATTTAATTTAGGTTCATAGGTTCATAGGTTTATACTAGGCTATCTGCCCTAAGGCATTTATAAGCCTAGCCCAAATTATTGTGGCTTACGCCACCCCTTATATGAAAAAATACTGTGCCCATTAGTTTGTTATGCCTCTGTCCAGCAGTGACCCAGAGATGATTCCCGGGGTAAACCTACGATCTCCCATCCACAGGTCTAGATTTCTCTTGAACAGAGTCAGCGAGGTGCTCTGCCTCACATGGACCGGGATTTTATTCCACAGCATAGGGAGTCTCTGAGTGATAAATCTATCCCTCCAGCACGTCCTATTTATATCCGTGCTAAGGTTTAAGTCGCTTGCTCTAGTGGTTTTGGTGGATTTGGATTTTTGAGGTGGAGCATGTCCATTAATTCTGGGTTGGACATGGCCTTGTATGTCAGGCACATGTCACCTCTGAGCAGACGGTATGCGACTGAATAGAGCTGGAGTTTCTTCAATCTGGCAGCATATGACAGATTTTGGAGTCCCTTTATCCTTTTGGTGAGGAACTTTTGGGGTCTCTCCAATTGCTGCAGATGTCGGGTGAGATACATCCCGAATGGGGCATTGTACTCGATCATTGGTCTGATAAGTGAAGAGTACAGGGAACAATGACCTCACTAGATCTGGATGTGAATCCCTTCATGATCAGGTGGGCAATGTAGAAGGTCTTTCTAACCACTTTAGCAATGTGAGTGTCAAAGAAAGGCCACTGTCAACCTGGGTCCCCAGGTCCCTGATAACCTCTTCTGTGCTTAGTGGATTGCCACCTATATGGTAGCTTGGGGTTACCTTGTTTTTCCCGAAGGGTATGACTATACATTTTTGGCGTTTAACTTCAGGCCATGGCTCTGGCACCAGCTATCTGTTTCCGTGAGTCCCTTCTGAAGGATATCCGTGTCCGATGCACTTTCCACTATGGCCCAGTTTGCAGTCATCTGCAAACTTTGTCAGCCAAAGTCCTCCCATGTTGGCCTGTACTTCTGAGAAGTAGATGCCAAACAATAGGGGCCAAGGACCGAGCCCTGTGGGACACCACTTGTGACCGGCTTGGAGTCTGACACAGCGCCAGCAACTCTAACCCTGTGGGTTCTGTCCTTAAGCCAGTTTGCAACCCATCTTGTGACATATGGGTTTACATTTAAGCTGGTAAGTTTTTCTACAATACCGAGTGGGGTATTGTGTCGAAGCCTTTGCAAGGTCAAGGTAGGCTGTATGGACTGCCTTTCCTCATCAATGGCCTTGGTGACTATTTCAAGAAGTCGACCAAGTTCAAAAGGCATGATCTTCCCTTGACAAAGCCAAACTGGGTCGGGTCCAATGTCTGCAAGTCCCCTATATCTTTGTTTATGAGCTCCATTATGATCCTCTCCATAGCTTTGCAGACTAGACTTGTTAAGCTTATGGGGCGGTAATTACCAGGGTCCGTGAGGCGCCACCTTTGTGGAGTGGGACCACAGTTGCCGTCGCCACTCCTTGGGCACGTATCCTGTGGTAAGGCTGAGATTAAACAGCTGCCTTATGTGCGGGTTTAATTCCTCATTTAGCTCGTGTAGCACACAGCCGGGGACACCATCCGGTCCCATTGATGCTGTGTTTTTAGCTTTAGAGAGAGCAGCTTTCACCTGCGCATTTGAGATGTCCGGGAGGCTACACTCGGCTGGGATAGTTATCTCTCCTTTAGGGGAGAGGGGTGAAGTTTGCACTGAACCTGTCTGCCAGTATGTTGGCAATGTCTGTGGGTTCAGTGATTTTTGTATCATTTTGGACTAATTCTGAGCATATCTGTGAGTTTCCACCCAGGTTCCTAACATAGCTGAAAAAGGCCTTATGATTGTCCTTTGAATCCATGGCAATTTTTCTCTCAAAATTGGCCTTAGTTGATTTTATGAGTGCTCGTATTTTTTTACTAATAATGATCAGGGATGACTTCCCTTTTATGGATTTTGTTCTATCATGTAATAGCTTTCTCCTCTTATTGTAAAGTTTGTTAATGGCTGGGGTCCACCAGACTGGACGTTTGCCCTTTGTGCTGAATTATTCTGTATTTGTACATACAAAGACTATAAAGTAAATTTAGTCTAATCTTACAAATTTAATAGTATTAATATTGCCAAAAACATATTGAAATAGTGACCAATCTTGTTCAGTTTTTTTACATATCTGTACTCTCTCTTGTATAGCTGTTATCAATTTTAAGCCATCTCTTGTTTTTTTTAAACCATCTTTTGTATAGCTTTACAGTTTAACAGGTTGTAAATACAATTTAATACTAAACAATACAATAATAACCATTATGATAGCTGTTAACAACTTATAAAATATCTTATTCTGTAAGGTTTAATCCAGTTTACCAGTATGCCTAATACACTAATACCTGTTTTTTCCTTCCCCCTAAAAGAGCATTGTCAAGAAGGAATGAAATATTATTTTTTTTCTTGTAGCTTTATTTCTGACCCTTGTTGTTTATTTTTTTCTGTAGCATTATTTCAGACCCTTGTTTATTTTTTTCTGTAACTTTATTTCAGACTCTTGTTGTTTATTTTTTCTGTAGCTTTATTTTTGACTCTTGTGCAATACTGCTTATACAGTCAGTGTAAAACTGAGAAAGTACCCCTCCCCTGTAGTACTGCAGCACTGTTTATCTGCTTTATACTGTGAGAATAGAATGTATGTCAGCCCAACACTTTGGTTATACATTTGCTTTATTAGGTTATTAAACTGTAGACCTTTATCTGATCTGATCATCTTTTCTGTTGCCTTTGCTGTCTATTTCTACTAGTAGTTATTTGTACCCCCCTGTATACTTTATTTGAACTGTATGTATACTATAACCCATCTGCTGGCTATACTTGATGTAACTAAGGTTTTTTTTTTTTTTTTTTTTATCAGTGACATATATGCACAATTGTGATGTTTTATTATAATTACCAAATAGTGTTGCATGTGAACATTTTAACAATTATGTTTTAAATAAGTTTTTAGAAAAACTCAAGCCACTTGTCTGGCAGTCTTGCTTCTTATCTTATCTTTTCAACATTTCCTGTAACTATTCATCCAGTTTAGGAAGGTCTGAGCTCACATTTCAATTAACCCTTTTTTTAACATTTTTCCTTTAATCATATATATTTTTTTAACTTTTGATTTCAGTATTTTTTTATTTATTTAACTGTTCTGACATTCATTTTACAAAGACTGTTTGACTAATACCATCCGTGATTTTATTTCTTTTTAAAATTCAGAACTTTAACTGTTTGGTGTGGTGTTACTATACAATTATATAAAAAAATGTAAAAAAATAAATAGATATTAGCTTAACAAACACATTTATATATTTACATTATTTATATTTGCTGTTGTCTGCCTGTTATTCTTGTGCGTTGTATAAAAAGAAAATACATGCATGTCAGTCTTGTGACTTTAAATCTTTATACAAGCATGTCAGTCTTGTGACTTTAACTTTTTACTCTTATTATCTATTTTTATTTAATTTTATACACTAGAACAGTTTTGTTTACCTTTTGACTATGCTAAGAATGGCAGTCATATGCTCTACTTTACTGTAGTACTGATAAATATATTGCTTTAATTGAATGGAAGTTTTAAACATTTGAGAATGATTTGTATTTCACCATTCTACCATGTAAGCTTAACCATTTTCAAAACACAAACATATTATAAAACATATCTCTTTTGTACAGATCAGCTGTAGTTTCCTACTCTTTCCCAATGTATGAAGGAAGTCAGTCTCTGTCGGTTCAGCTAATCTATTTTCTTCATCTTGTAACTGTTGTTTAAGAGTCCCCTCATGGTCTGCCTGATATGTCTCAGGAACATGTTCTGCTGAATCTGAAACTCCTATGCACTTTTGAAAAAATGTTTGTATAACTTGTCTAAACTTCCTGAACTCATTGTGTCTCTTTTTTAGAAGTTTACTACATTTTTTTGTAACAAAATGTACTAGTGGTTCTATCAGTAACTGATTTGACTCACATGTGGTGACAGGACATAACTGTATAACATCTGAATATAATAGAAACACTTTAGCCTTAGTTAATTATTTATCATGAACAGATCTGTCTTCACAGTCTATTGTTTTATGACATAATACACAAAATGCAGTTTTTGTTGAATCACACAATAAACATTTGTCATATTTCACATGGTTTTCTTTGAGATACCAGTCAAATATTGTAACACATTTGCATAATGCCTTACTATCAACCTGCCCTACTAAGGTTTTACATTTACTAATATGCTGTGTATACCAACATTGCAATTTTTTACATTTGCTTGAATTATGCATGAAAATATCCATACTGTCTAATCTAATATCCAAACTGTCTAATATCCAAACTGTCTTATAATATGCAAACTGTCCAATATCCAAACTGTCGAATAGCATCCATACAAAAAAATGTGATGTAGAAAAAAGTCTTACCAGTGAGCAAGAAAACAGGTGATCAGGCTGTTGTTGCAGATGGCTGAAAATTTTTCAAAGTCACTTGAGAAGCTGGGAAAGCACAACAGGCAGCGGACTGCTGTGCTAGTGGATATCCCCCTTTTCTTTAGTGAAATTATGGCACTGCAACTGGAACTTCTGTCTCACTCCGGATGTAGACGTCTAAAAACTTTACTACTGCAAGCTGCATAAACTGGAATACTTCTGTTCAGAACTGACACATATGTACAAATGTTAGTTACTGCAATTTAACTGAAGTAACCCTCTGCAGGGCTTACCATCACTCCCCCTGTGTTTGAATGCAGAGTGTAGGTTCAGATGCAGGCTAGCTTGCCATTGAAAAATTATATGGTGCTAGACACTCAGTCTTGCTCATCATTGAAAAAATATATTGAGCTCTCTGCTTACTGATTGCTTGCTGCTTGCTTGGTGTGATGGATTTGAAGTCTTCTTAAGACACTCAGTCTTGCTGGCTGGAATCAAAGTCTGGTTATATTTGCATTCACAGTCTGTCGCATACAGAAACTTGCAGAATATACACTGATGAGAGAATATACTTTGCAGCATCAACTTTAGAGAGCAGTAACCAATAACTTTTTATAATAAATCAAACGGACCAACGTTGCAGCTTAAAAGTACTGTTCCAACTTTACTTCTCATATAGTACAGATGATGTGAGAGATATACCATTTACCTCAGGACTTGTGTCCCTACCATACCTCTAGCATAACTAGATTTAATACAGACTTTTTATACATATTTTAGTTAAACACACACCCTCTAGGTTTTGGAAAGATACTGCTTTGATGACGCAAATGCTAACACATCTGTTCTTGTCCAAATGCTGATAAGTAAACTGTCTTCAAGGAAATGCCTTGTGGATTAGAAAAGCACATTTTTAAACTTTCTTAGAAAAACATGTCCTGTTGTCCAGTGAAAGCAGATTACATTCTTGTCATGTCTGTAAGAAGTCAGTTTTCTTGATGCATGTGTAATACACTCATAAGCAAGTTCCTTATTTTTTTAAGCCACAGTCCTTTAGTATGGTTGCTGATCACATATTACTAAATTCTGTTTCTGTATTTAAGCAAACTTTTTCTTTCAGCATATTTACAACATAATTAATTTTTGCCTTAACTTCATAATATCTAAAAAGTGGTATGGGCAAAGTATGTAACAAGTGAAAAAATGTGGCACATAAACATTTATTTGACATGTGGTGGGGAGGAGGCTGCCAGACTAGAGAAAACTGATTTAAAGATGTGACATATTATTTGTTTTACTTAATATTAGCATGCCTCTTAGAGCAAGAATTCTGGACCAAACCGAAAATAATGGGGCTGCATAGGTCCAAACTCAGGGACAGGTTTTAAATATTTATTTATTACTTACAAAGTTGGACTTTTAGGTTATGCATTAGCATGCAATATTTGAATCTAGAAACGCACATCTGTCATTATTTAGTGACTTCATTCCTCAATGAGTCAGTATAAAACTACAGATTTTATGAGGAGCACACCCAAACATAAGGCAAAAATCAGAACATTCTGCAAACATTTGGACACTTGAAAGGTATGCATACTAGTAAAACATTCGTAAAGCAATATGCGTGCTTCCTGTGTCCGGAAAATATGTTCAACTTTGTAACCTTTCTGTAGGAATGGGAAAAAGAAGAAACACAAAAATATTTTAAGTGCAAAATGTAACTTTTTGCTTTTCTGCACTTCAAATAAGCAGCTCTCTACAACTGCGTAAAGAAGCAGCCATCGACATGCAAGTGATTAATAGATGTAAGGGAAATACTGCTTACTGGTAGTTAGTCTATTTTTTCCATTGTAGGGGAAAAACAGTGCAATCTGATGTAATTGCATCTTGCTCATCAGATACTGGATGGGGTAGTTGCAATTGTAGTCTTGGAAAGTGCAAGTTTTCTGGCCTCCTTTGAAAATTTGGTTCCACATCACTCTGAATGAGACACCGAGTATCATTCATGCCATACGGCAGCTAAGAATTTGTTGTAGAAGGAGTTATTCAGATATTTGTGAAAAGCGTCGCAGTCTTAAGGTACATAAACAGGCAGGGAATATTCATGTGTGCCAGCTATGTAAAATGACCACATAGTTGTGGGAAATGGCCCTGTAACTCAGTCTCCAGCCGCTGATGATGCATCTATCAGAAGTGCCACATCACCTAACGGTGTGATTAAGCTGAGTGATTTTTCTGGATCACAAGTAGCTGTTAAATCTAGTTGTATTTACTCTTCTAACATTAATTTCATTGAGGGTCCTGTTCACTTCCTAATGTAAAGCCCATTTCTTTTGATCAAAGTATGCTGTTAAAAGTCAAAGAAAAAAAGTCAAATTGATTCTGGTGGCCCCTTGTTGAACAAGACATCTATGGTTCTCCCTACTGCTATAGGATCTTCTTTGGGACCCTGAGTTTTTTCCTTTTGGAAGCTTTACTTCCTTAGCAATAGGTCAGGGTCCTGCCCACTTCCTTCACAGTCTTACGTTGACAGCATGGCTACTAACATTTTAATATTGAACACGGATGTGTTTCCTTCAAAAAGACAGAAAGTAACTAGACAGTCATATTTGTTGAAATCAAAGATGGTTTCTGGTTAGGATCAGCAGGAAAATCCTCTCCTCTTACAAATGGATTCGCCTTTAGTGGTTAAGCATCTTGCTTACCTGTTGTGCCTAGTCCTTTCTAATTTACATGCCTTGTCAACTTGCCTGCCCTGGGATTCTTCCTTAATATCTCACCCTGCAGTTTTAATTTTTTTCATAAAAGGTGCTTTGTATCTGAAGCCATTTAGAAAGGTGATTTTGTCTTCCTGGGGCTTGAATTGTGTGAGAGACAAAGTATTAATTAAGTCTGATTGGATACTAGGTTGGTGGATTATTTGAATATTCTTCAGGAAGAAATTATACAGTCAAATGTGTGATGAAAATCAAAAAAAAACATGGGATAGACATATGACAATTGTTATGATGGAGTGGGGAAATCACAACAATGGCTGCAGAACTGAGGCACAAGGTTTTGGCATTTTAAGTTGGTGATAGTGGTCCTTATAGGCATATGTATGGCAGCATGTACGTGGGAGTGTGCATATGCCAATAAGGCTATAGAATGTCCCTGCAGTGAGTGGGTGCTCATGTCAGTCACCAAGGGGTGGGGCTGGAAACCTGATCACAAGCCTCCTGATGGCTACCTGTATGACAGTCCCCAAGGAAGTGACAGGTGATGGTCACCAGGCAACAAGGGGAAAACACCATAAAAACTTGGTTTTAAATGAGTAGGACTGTCTTTACACACATTATATTCTGGATTTTGCTACAGGCATTCAGTTTAAATTCCTGTAGGCATCTTGATCAGTGGCATATGACACAAGTATGAATGTTGCTCCATCCTTTACCCATAACTTTAGTGTGTTTCCAGATTAAAAGATTAGACTTATTTGCTCTGTGCTACCTTGGGTAATTACAACTGCTTGGAATATTTGGGATAAGCTGTCTTCTTCTCATGATCTTGTTCATGACTTGATGGCTTTGCTGATTGAATAGGTCATCTGAATAAAGTCCCCACTTATTCACTTTGGTAACTACTTTATCAATAGTTCCTCCGACGGACACGCTCAATGGATGCCATAAAACTAAGCAGTAGGATGGCTATAGAGAATCAGCAAAAGATTCTCCAGTTATTGAAAGCTGACATAAAGCAGCACGCTGTCTTTCACCCATGTCAGGGATGTGGTAATCATAAGATTAAACAGTGGGCTTTGGTGGTGACGCAGTTTCTAGAATACTGGGAGAAAATACATGTCCAGAGACGTAATGGTGGACAAGTGGAACTTCTTGCCAGAAGACATACTAATGTTGAAAATGCTTATTGCTTTGAAAGTACATCAAACAAGGATGTGACAAGAGTGGGCACTTGTCAAGGAATGGTAGAGGGAAGTTTGGAGGGCTTATATCAAGGAGTTGGTGACTTCTGTGCTGATCAGGTAATCTAGGAAGTCCACTTCCTGGTGCCTGAGGCATCAGTTCAAAAGCAGATTCATTGAAACCAAAACCATTGAGTGTCATAGTAAAAATAAATAAAATTGAAAAATGCACAATATGAAACAATATTCAGAATTACCCACAGTATTTCTTGTGAGAGGTAGCCCTACTACATCCCAAATAAATGATACAATACCCTACATACTCCATAATTGTAGACTTAATCCAGACCACAAACCTAACATAAACCTGAAATCAGAACATAACCCCAACAGCAAGCCCGACACAGAACTAATCCTGACCATAAATTTAACTACAATCCTAAACTACTGGTAACCCTAGTGGTAATTTATACCAAAACACCAGGCCTAACCCCAAACCAGGTTACAACACTACCCCAAATTCATTGATTTGTGCAAGCACTACTGTTACTAAATGCTTTGTTGTACAGTTCTCTAGCTTTTAGATTCTTTAAAAGTTATTTTTACATTTTTTATCTGATGAGGTTGGAGCCATTCATATAACAGATAAAATGCTCCCAAGTGTGTGTGTCTGTGTGTGTGTGCGTGTGTGCACGCACATTTACACAAGCATTCCTCTGGATGTTCATCTGTAACACTCGCAAGGAAATAAATAGAAACATCTACATTTGCTGTCTATGTGAATTATTTTTAGTTCATGTAAGTTTAATGATATCTTGGTAAAACCACAAAAAAAACTGCTGAAGGAGACACTGTCCACATGCGTCTCATTCCAGGCTGCAGAATAACCAAGAGAAGGAGAAAAGAAAAGTAAACAAGATTGACAAAGCATGTGAAATAAAACAAAAGGAAATATTTTTGGAACAAATTTTGTTTTAGACTGGAGGTTGTATGAGTAACATGCAAATAAAAAATGAAAGTCATACTGTTATAAATGAAAGTCATACTGTTATAAATGAAAGTCATACTGTTATAATGAGTGTTTCTACGTATACAGTTTATACAGTGATGTGTTGTATTATAAGGAGCTAATTAGTTATCATGATTTATATGCATGAATAAGAAAAGGTCTGTCACCAGTGACTGCAAGATATTGTCAGTGTTGGGCACTTTTCAAAGAGCCTGTTGCTATGTTATTGAATGAACATGACAAGCATACCATGGCAGTACTGATGGAGTGTCATGATTGTGACTTGATAAAGCAGAAGACCTAAGACCATTACTCTGTTAAGATTTGTCTGTCAATTAGCTGTTAGTGAGCTGCTTTCTGTGCTCAAGGTACAGGGTTTGATTCCATCCACCTACATTTACCAGCTGTGTGATTCTGAGCACGTCACTTAATTAGTTAGTTCTCTTAGGTCACCACTGAAAAGGGACACATTGCTCAGTCGGCTTACAAGAATAACAAACGTGTAAAATAAATAAATAAATAAATACTACACTGCCATCATCAAAGTTGCCAGTATTGTATGCCCTCGTTAAAAGGGTAACCAGAAATGGTTCTAGATTCTACCAAGTATGGGGCATCAAATTAATGCAATCTACATTCACAGTGAGAAAGAAACCTTTGTCTACATGTCAAAATCCTATTACATGGATTCAGAATATTAATTCCTTCTATTTTACAAACAAGAGTGTTGCATGCCACACATGACAGGTACCTGGAAAATATGAATGTGAAGGGCCAAATTCAGAAAGGGGTGTCTGTCACCCCTGGGCTTTCGGATATTGGCAAAGGCACTTGCTACCCCCATAGTGCCTTTTTTAGGCAAGGCTCAAAAGACAAACCCACCTCCATAGGTATCACAGGGGATAAGAAACTAAGAGTAATGCTACTCAATGCCAGAAGTCTAAACCTCAAGATGCATGCACTTGAAACTCTCCTTAGCATGGGGAACATCGATATATGTGCAGTAACAGAAACCTGGTTCAAGGCTCCCGAGAGCACCCCAGGACTACCAGGTTATACCTCATACCATGCTTTTCGGCCCCAAAACTTGGACTGAACCACAAAAGGAGGGGGAGTATCAATATTTGTCAAAGATACCCACACCTCCAGGTTGGTGGCACATCACGAAGCATCAGAGACTATCCATGTGCAACTGACAGTGGGTAAAACTGCCTTCCAGTTTATAGCCTGCTACAGACCACCCTTCCAAACCCAGGAACCCCACTTGGCTTTCCTGAGAACACTGGAAAATATGAAAGTCTCTCCAAACACCATTATATTGGGCAACTTCAACTACCCAAACATAGACTGGGAGCATTACTCTAGCTCCAACACCCTAGCCCAAAGGTTCCTAGAATTTATAAATTCAAATGCTATGGAACAACTTGTTACCACTCCCACAAGAGGGGAAAACATACTGGACCTGATCATCACCAACATGGGGACTCTATGCTCCAGACCAGAAGTGTATCCCTCACTGGTAAGATCAGACCATAAACTAATCTCACTGGATATTCACATACCGAGCCCACCCCCTGCCCAGATAACCACAGTGAAAAACTTCTCTAAAGCAAATTTCATACTCCTGAAAACCGAGGTGGAATCCTTCAAAGCCCCCGGGCCTGTGGAAAATACAGCCCAGACTGCAGAATCCTTTATAAACGTATTCTATATACACCTTCAGGAATGCATGGATCAGGCAATCCCAAATAAAACCAAGACCCAATCCTCCAAAGGCAGACGTCCTGTCTGGTGGACCCCAGCCATAAACAAACTATACAATAGAAGCAGGAAGCTACTACATGATAGAGCAAAATCCCAAAAAGGGAAGGCATCTCTGATCAGTATTAGCAAAAAAACTACGGGCACTCATAAAATCATCTAAGGCCAGCTTCGAGAGAAAAATTGCACAGGACACTAAGGATAATCACAAGGCTTTCTTTAGTTATGTTAGGAACCTGGGTGGGAATTCCCAGATATGCTCAGAATTAGTCCAAAATGACAAAAAATACACCGAACCCACAGACATTGTCAACATCCTAGCTGACAGGTTCAGTGCAAACCCCCCCCCATCAAAAGGGCAAATATCTCTCCCAGCAGAGTACTGCCCCCCTGACATTTCAGATGCTCAGGTAAGAGCCGCCCTCTCCAAAGCAAAAAACACAGCATCAGTGGGACCAGACGGTGTCCCGGGCTGCGTCCTACATGAACTCCAAGAAGAGCTAAACCCAAACATAAAACTACTGTTCAATCTCAGCCTTACTACAGGATATGTACCCAAAGAGTGGCGTACAGCAACAGTGGTCCCGCTCCACAAAGGTGGTGCCTCAACGGATCCTGGAAACTATCGCCCCATAAGCCTGACTAGCTTGGTCTGCAAAGCTATGGAAAGGATCATCATGGACCTCATAAATAAAGATATTGGGGACCTACAGACACTGGATCCTACCCAGTTTGGCTTTGTTAAGGGCAGATCCTGCTTCTTAAACCTGGTCGATTTCTTTGAAATAGTCACCAAGGCCATTGACGAGGGGAAGGTGGTCCACACAGCCTACCTGGACCTCGCAAAAGCCTTCGATACAATACCCCACTTGGGCATTATAGATAAGCTCACCAGCTTAAATATAAACTCCTATGTCACTAGATGGGTTGCAAACTGGCTCAAGGACAGAACCCACATGGTTAGAATTGCTGGAGCCATGTCAGACTCCAAACCAGTTACAAGTGGCGTCCCATAAGGCTCAGTCCTGGGACCTCTCTTGTTTGGTATATATTTCATGGAGGTACAGGCCAACACGGAAGGACTGTGGCTGACCAAGTTCGCAGATGACTGCAAACTGGGCACCATAATCGACTCTCCAGCCGACACAAGCATCCTCCAAAAGGGCCTCATAGAAACAGACAACTGGTGCCAGAGCCATGGCCTCAAGCTAAATGCCAAAAAGTGTATAGTCATCCCCTTTGGCAAAAACAAAGTGCCCACAAATTACCACATAGATGGTAATCCATCAAGTACAGAAGAAGTAATTAGGGACCTGGGGACCCAAGTTGATGGCAATCTCTCATTTGACAACCACGTGGCCAAAGTGGTTAGAAAAACATTTTGTATAGCCCACCTAATCATGAAGGGATTCACATCTAGATCAAGGGTGGTCATCGTGCCTCTTTACTCAACCCTCGTCAGGCCCATAATTGAGTACAATGCCCCTTTTGGGATGTACCTTACCAGACACCTGCAGCAACTGGAAAGACCCCAAAAGTACCTCACCAAGAGGATCAAAGGGCTCAAACAGATGCCATATGCTGCCCGGTTAAAGAAACTCCAGCTCTACTCAGTGGCATACCGCCTGCTCAGAGGCGATCTGTGCCTGACGTATAAAGCCATGCCCAACCCGGAATTAATGGACATGCTGCACCTTAGAAAATCCAAATCCCATCGAGCTACGCACTCGAGAGACTTGAACCTCAGCACTGAAATAAATAGGACATGCTGGAGGGACAGATTCATAACCCAGAGGCTCCCTTCACTCTGGAATAAAATCCCAGTCCAGGTTAGGCAGAGTCCCTCATTGACTCTCTTCAAGAGGAATCTTGATGAGTGGATGGGAGAATATAGGTTTACCCCGGGTATCACTTCTGTGTCACTGTTAGACAGAGGCACAGTATACAAACCTCGAAAAAGGGCATAGCAAAATTAATTTAAAATGGGTGGCGAAAGCCAAACACACTCTGGCTAGGCTTACAAATGCCCTAGGGCAGATAGCCTAGTATGAACCTATGAACCTAAAAATGGTAAGTCCAAACTTAGGATGCTACCACTGGTGGGAACCCTTTCTGATTCAGAGTCAGGTCCACCACTGTGCTTCGACACAGTGTGTAGGGTGACTGCAGTGGGACATCTCCTCAGCTGAGCTGCATGCTAACAAGAAGATTCAGAGATATGCATACTAGGCAATAATAAGGTCTTTCCTCACTGTAGCTAGCGTGTCTCTGAATCACATGTTTCACGTTTGCAGAACAACGTCTCTGAATCACATGTTTCACGTTTGCAGAACAACGTCTCTGAATCACGTTTCACGTTTGCAGAAGCAGCTCATTTTGGCCTCAGCTCTTACTGTCCACTATGAGGGTTGTTTATGAATCCCAGGGGAAGTCCCTTGCTATTGGGAGCCTGGAGTCTGGACTTAAGAAACTGTTAAGCTGTTTCCTGTGGTCCAGTGGTTGAGGGTTTGATTCCACTCAGTTTCCATTGCCTTGCTGTGTGTGTCTCTGAACAAGTTACCTAACCAGGCAGTGCTCCTGGGATGTCTGCAAAATCTCCATGAGGGTCAATGGTCTACCCTGATTAACAATTACAAATAAAATAAAGGCATTTGGGTGAATGGCCTGTGCTAATTAGCCATGTGCTCTCCCTCTGCAATGCTTGTGTAAGTTAGCTCTGCCAGATGAGTTAATTAATTTAGCCAACATTTCTCGTTTCCATTCAGCCATTACTTTAAATGGGTGAGAGCACATTTGATGTAAGTACCAGGAGGTTTAATGGACAGGTAGTAGCGTGTAGGTTTGTGGCTGCATGTGTGAATACATATAGAGGGATGAGTTGTCTCAGGTGAGTGGGTGTGAGTGTGTGTGTGGTCACAGTAGGGCAATTAAATAGGGAATAGGAAGTGTAGATATGTGTGAGTATATATGTGTGTGTGTGTGTGTGTGTATATATATATATATATATATATATATATATATATATATATATATATATATATATATATAT